>NC_083614.1:17233851-17471351 GCF_963584025.1 Labrus mixtus | reverse complement strand
CACAACCAATGTAAGCTGTTGAAAGTGTTTGAGCTTTGTGGGACACACGTCTGAAGCAGTTACAGGGAAGCTAAGTTTTGTTTCAGTAACTGCTGAACTAACTTTTTTTTAACTTTTTCTGAGCAGCAGCCAATGTAAAGACAGGTGAGATAGGATAACAAACAAAAGTAGAAAATATGTATAATAATTAAAAGTAAATTCCTGTATGAACACAACATATATAAGTATATAGGCTATAGGTCTAGGCTGGTGCAAGTGCTGGAGTTGGTTCAACTTGCAAATCGTCTAAGAACCAGTTTGCTTTTCATGACGTCACTGCATCACTAAATACGTCTCGGATTTTCCAGCAACACTTGCTCGCCGTCTTCAAGCATAACGGCAACAATGGAGGACTACAGTGTCTCGTTTCAAGTACAGTATAGCTCATACGTTTGCAAACCTACATCGGCATTCAAAGAAAATGTTTTCGCTCCTCAGAATTACTAAACATCAAAGTTTTGAGTGTTTTCATTTTGGTCATGATAACCCCGCCCCCAGACCCTGTCGTACAGTAAGGAGTTGGTGATACTCTGGAACCAGTTTTTCTGTCCGAGAGCCAGTTATTTGGCAGTCGAGACAAAAGAACTTGTTCCAGATTAGGCACTGGCTCCAACCAGCCCTAGACCTGACTTGGTGGAAAAGGTTTAAATGAGAACTCACTTAGAGCAACTTAATAAATATGATATAAGCAGCATAATCAAACAAATTATTTCTCTATGTATGGTTAGCCTTTCACAAAGGAAACTAAGGTTTTTTATTGTATCAGATTTTATTGTAGTGTTGAACAATGCTGTCTCATTTAGCAGATAGCAGAGATAATCATTCCCATGATTCCCTGCCAGCCTCGATGTCATCTGTTGTTATTGTTTTGATTTAAAGCTCCCTGGTGGCAGAATTTACATACTGTGTGTTTAACTGACTTACTGCTAAATTCCACCAGATGCGTGTGCGGTCCGGCCCTGCTCCACTACGGCAGCTCCGTCCCTGCTCGGGCAGTCCAGAGCCCTCAGCAGCCGGTATGCCAGGCTTCTATCTTTGTCTGATGCTGGAGCATGGAGCATCAAGGGGTAGCTTGTCTTGCCATCTTCAAGGATTCATTCAGGATTTTCCTTAATATTTACTTCACACAGTCAATTTACTAGGGGGATGGCAGGAAAGTCTCTGAGTAAAGTCAGAATTGCATTTCTAACAACGGCTGAGGAAACTCCAGAAAATAAACGGCCAGAAATTGATTGCGTTTCTTTCCATTGTTTTTTATTTACCTGTTCATGCACGAACGCCGGCCGCTGGGAAAATAGGGGTGTAGTGTCTTTAACGTCTTTTTGACGTGCGGAAAAGGAGATGGAAGAGACCACTCTGTGGTCAATGGGTGACCCACTCCAACTCCTAAACTGCTCTCCTTTCACATGCTTGGTCTCAGACTCCTTCTTTCGGGTCCAAACTTGTTTTTCCAGGAGCCTGTACACACTGTAAGGGAACAGTATGTAATCTGTAGTATGTCTGATGACATCATCTGTTGTTTTTCAATGTTTCAAATTGTCTGGTACAGAAACATGGGCACAATGTACTCACAGACTAGAAAGCAGTGTTCTGCAGTGTTATGTTGATGATGACTCACTGCTGTTATAACACCCTCAGCATATCTCTTTAGCTCCCACTGAGACCCACTATTTGTAAGAGTGCATTTTGTTTGCATGATTCTATGTGTGTTCAAGCCAAAAGTAAGAATGAGGCTGGAAATTGTCTTATGGATTGAAATGGCGTGTTTTGTACCTAATACCAGAGTCAGAGGTATTGGCATAAAAGCAAAGCAAAGACTAGAAGGCTGTAAACCACACAGCTGCTTCTGTGCATACTAAAATCTTTATAGTAGAAATTGAGGAAGGCTTTCAAACCCAGGATCAAAGAACTTTACCTTTGTGATTAAAATGCAGAGCATCTCCACTTTCTGATGCCATGCTCTGCTCATTTCTAGCATAAGAGGATTAGTGAAGTGACTTGTTAAACTGCAAACCAAACTGCAGCAAAACCACAATAAGTAAGGACCAAAACCTAGTTTAAAATGTGAAGAGAGGTATCCATGTATGACCTCATAAATTTGTGGGAGCTCATAAGATTTATCCCACTGAGTTGAAGTTTTTAGTTTCATTCTTTGAAGTCTGAAATGCTACGTTTCATCTCTGATTTTTTTAAAGAAAAGGATGAAATTGCAGATGAAAGATGTATGCTATATTTATATCCTCATATACATCCACATGTCCCTCTCCCTTGCAGAGGCAATCTACAAATGCAAAATTAGCACCCACCACTTGCCAAGTAGCAAGAAACTGTTGCGAACAATTTAATGACACATAACATAATTTATCGACTATACAGAAATACCAAATAAAACCATCAGTCATTTAATAGCATTGTCATGAATGGTCCTTGCTGTCTTTTGATACAACAGTTGTACTGTAAGCACATATAATCATACAAATTCAGTATCTTCAGGAACTGGGCAACATTTTGGTAGTGGAAACCTTCTGGTTCACATTTGCTGTACTGGCCCCGACTGTATGCAGGAAATGGTATGTGTTTAGTGCAAAAGAGGTGGAGAGCAAATGGATGCAATCCCGCTCATCTAACAACTATTTAGCTTTAATTATTAGCCGCACTGCGCGCAGGTCTGCAACAGCGCAGTAACAATGTCTCTCCGTCACTACGCACTTGTACTTACACACTGTATCCATAACCGGGTAATATTGGTGTGCGAATTCACATTGCAATGCGCCGTTGGATAATGCTGAGAGGCAGCGCAGGGGGCAAGGCGTGTGAGCACACTCCAGGAGCTCCACACACACACACACATTCAAGCACGCACACTGAGACACAACCACTGTTCCACCTCGCCGGCTTCCTCCCATTACGCTTCTAATACTTTAAAAGGTGGATCAGGGTTGCCCCACCAGTCCATGTGCATTACATGCTGCATGCAAAGTGAATCAGGGATGTAAGTATGCCTCCTTAAAATGGCAGCCTGTAAAATGTCTCAAACAAACGACATCTGCATGCAAGTGCAGCCAGCAATCCTCTCTTACACCTCGTCTCTCAACACTCCATGCATGCTGCTTAAGTTGCTAGTCTGTTAACAAGCAACCCACAGAAAAGGAAGTCTTGGCAAGAAGTCCTTGATTACTCACCAGACCAGGTTCTAGACTGCTGTGATTGGGGGAGCATTAAGTAATGTGATTGGTCACTTACTGCCAGACTTGTTACTTGGGCACTCCATAAGCGTTCTTTAAGATTGTAAACTACAACCTGACATGTTTTGTGTTATCTAAAAACCTCTAATTCTGAGATGAAGTGGAATGATTTGGTGGTACAGTCGAGCATTTGGGCCCCACCCTGCCCATGCCTAGAGCTGGGCCTGATGCTCACTGCTGGCTATACTGGAAGCCCTAAAAAGTTGGACAATGCTCACAGTGGTGTAAACTTTCATTAGACGACAATCGATGGGTCCTGAGATTAATGATATTTTTCTTTACTGGTGTAAGTCTGCATCAGCTGCCTCTACCAGCCTGCGGCCTCCGTCCACCATCCTGAGCATTCCCTCAATTGTCCTGAACTCTCTGTCCAAAGACTTAAGGCGATGGTCAAGAGCTTCTGATCCCTGGAGGTGAGAGTTCACACAGGGGCAGCGTTTCCAGGGGTCATAGGTCAAAGCTGAGTGGGTCAAGTGAGATTGAATGTGCCCGCCTTGTTGCCAGGAGCCACTAAGGTCAGCTTGGCCCAGTTCATTCTGTGACCCTGGCTGTTCAATAGAGCCTAGCCTTCATCAATAGGACTCTGATTCGTCATTACATTTTTTTAATTTGTGGCCTGCGCTTATTATTCCCTTGAAGATAGAGGCATGGCTGTGCAGATGCACACGTTACTCCCTGGGATTGATTTTGGATGGCAATCATCTTGACCTGCTGGCAGGGTGTCGGCTAGGAATTGGTGCCTGTCAATAGTGAACAATGGTTGCTGATTTGCTGTTGTTTCCAGTATAATCTTTCCAGTTAAACTACATAGCTCATCAGCTGGGTCAGGAGGCCAATTACAGATTTGCATGGGTAGACATTTTCCATCAAATCCTTTGCCTTTTCAAACTGCATCAAAGTAGAGCTTGCTTTCACAGCCAATCTTTTCCTTGTATCAACAGTATGTTTCTTAATCGATTTAAATGTGGTTGAAGGCTTAGAGTTTCTATAATTAAGCTAATTTCTGATTGGCATCCATTCTCAGTCCATCACAAGCAGTTCAAACTCCCTCAGAAAAGATTGGAAGTCATCTGCATTTCATGGGATTTTTCTGGCTGTCCTGCAGACTCACCTGCACACAAACAAAGACACACCTACATGTAGACAAACACAACAGTTAGTGATGCTACATGACGTGGTTAGCTTTGGCACAGACAAGGGAAGGAAGGAGAGGCAGGAAAAGCGAGGACAGAATGTGGGAGTGTTCATTTGTCGGCAGTAAAACAAAAAAAGACAGCTATCAAAAATGGTCACAACAGTTTGTATATCAGAACATTTATGAAAACTAAAGAAAAACACAAAGCATTAATGGTAACTTTTTTTCATCAATGAGTCACTAAAGACTGCAGTAAAAAAGCTTCCACTTAATTTTCTTCTTTAAAAAAACATGTCTTTTGGCATCTTAAATACAGTCCCACACACTGCTGTGGACATTTCCCCTTTTTTTAAATCATCGTTCATTTATACTTTTTTCCTTCTCTACCACTCTGCCTGTCACTGCGCGGTGTGTAGGCAGCATTGTGATAGGAATAGATGTTCCCCCTAAGCGAGACCTGCAAGAGCCATTTGAAAAAATCAGCTTAATGGAGAACAGTAGGTAAGGAGTGGGCAGCTAGTACTTTCTTTCCCAGCCATTTTCTTCTATTATCTCTCTGCTGCTCCCACTATCTGTCATTTTCTCCAGATCTCTGTCTTCTGAGCGCTTCTTCCTCCGTTCTCGTTCCCTCTCTCTGTGCCCTCATTTTCAACCCGGTCCTCAACTCGAGCTTGTCTTCCTCCACTCCAAATGTTTCTCTCTCTCAGGTGGCACATCCCCCCACCACCACCACCTCTTCCCACCACCTCTTCCTCACCTGCCACACTCCCTCCCAGCCTGCCCTTTCTCTGTCTATATCTGTGTCTATCTCGCACTCTCCACCCCCTCTCTTTGCTATATTTTTCTTTCACTTTTCTTTCTTTTATCTGGGCGCACATTCCTCTCCTCCCACACTTGAAATTCTCACTAAATGATTCCAAGTGTCTGGGCCCTGTGCCTCTCTGAGCAGGCAGCACAGCCATCACACACACATGAACACACACGTCTGTACAGTTACACCCACCGAACAGAAGATGTACGTAAGCACACACACGTATCAATCTGGGTGCTGCTTAGGGGGGATAACAAAGTTAACAAAAGACAGAGAGAGAAATGGAGGTTCTCTTAGTTCCAATTAGTTACAAGAATTGTCACACCACAATGGATCCAAGTCATTTATTTTTATCAATCCTTCCATCCATCCATTCAGCTCTTTATTCATTATTTTCTGTTAATCTGTCCCATATCTCGTCTACATAATAATTCTAAACAGGTTTTGAGCATGAAGGCACAATCATGAAGAGTGTCATAATTACTTTTAGTCAAAACACGGAAAAATAGCTTATGATGTACTGTGTTGTCCTGCAGTCGAATCACCAACAGAGGAGCTTCAAAAATATCAACTATTTCATTATCACAAAACATTTCTCTTTCTCTTGTGAAGGTAAAAATGCAGCCGCCTCTCAAAGTCACACATGCTCTGAGTAAAAATGCTGGCATCAATATGCTAAAATGTTAAGAATCTGAATAAGCTTTATTTGCCCAGTATGAATATGGCCTCTGTTTTACATTGCCCTTAATGTACTCATACAGAAACAGACATAGGCTTAAACCAGACATTGACTGGTCCATGTTTAGTAAATGTGTTCCCCTCAGTTTAGCATGCTAGCATTAGCTATTCAGAACCAAACAAAGTGTTCATTATAAAACAAAACCATCCACTTGTTGTAAAATGATTTTAAACAGATCAATTGGAACATTGGGAACATTACTTCATAAGGGCACAAATCACTTCAGTAATATCTATCTGGGGGCCAGGCATCTCTAAACTTTACCAAATTTTACTTTGGATATTTTGTTGTTGACCAATGTGGCAGAACAACCAGTCAACTGGAACGTAAACGGTAAATGGTAGGCTATATATAGCACTTTTCTAGTCTTCTGACTATTCAAAGCGCTTTTACACCGCACGTCACACCTACACATTCACACCCTGATAGCAGAGGTTGCTAGTGAGCCCTTCCAGTTGAGAGACTCTACCAACTGAGCCACAGCTGCCCCATCATTGTGTAGTGTCGTCTCCATAAACAAGCCAAAACAGTATACAGCCTACAAATCACATAAACAACTTGTGTACTGTACCAGGTCAATAAAAGCTTCCCCAGTGTTAGACACTGGCTATTTGTTTTTGCCTAGAATCATGTTGTTTTGCAAATCAAAACCAGTAAAAACAAAATAAATTTCCATAAAACCCATTTTTTCTTTATCAGATAAAGATGTCACAGTTTTCTTTTTGCAAATTCCCCATTTTGAAATGATACTGTAAATAATGATGAAATCATGATTCTTTTCTCTATCTTGCATCATGCTTCCTCCCTCTGCTGTTTTCTGCTGCCTGTTTCTGTATTCTTTAAGACATCAATAATTCAGGCATGCAGTTGAGGATGAATTATTCACATGCTGATGCCAGACATAAATGCACTGTGCTTATGTTATGTGCCTGTACCCCACTTTTAACTGTAACCAAAGAAAAAGGAGAGCTACCTGTGTGCTACAAAGTAAGCACACATTTACACCACACCCCCTCTCTACATTCTTCTCCCTGTCAGCCATCCCATTTTCACTCCCTTCATACACATTCAATTCCCCTTTCATTCTTTCTTGTCACCTAGATTACATGCATGTAGAGCGAGGCGCTGCTGTTTGAAAGAGACAACACAGGGACAAGGATAAGTAGTGGTGGCTGAAAAAGGGATTTCGCTGCCTATCCTCTCAGCACACAATGCAAGCCAACAATCCTACAAACTAATCCCATCGCTGCTTAAAACTCGAGGTGTAAAAACATTGGGGGGAGCCAAGCAGGAAGGCAGGCAGGCACACAACAGAATGCATACAAAACACTGTCGTTTCGCTCACTTTCTCTCATTTTCTATCTTTTTTTCTATCATTCTTTCTTTTTTTCTCTCGCAGTCTTTTCTGTCTATTTTTCATTAAAACAGTGCTAGTCTGAGTCATAGGCTATTACTGTATTATCTAGCCTCTGGGTCTATTTAGACACACATGCCTCCTTAACAACTGTTCACATTAATCATTTGATTCAGCATGACGCTAATTAGGATTTGTCAATACTATTAATCTGCTCATCCAGCCCTCATGTGGATTTGAATATCTCAGTGATTATGTAGACCGACAGTTGATAAAGTATTACCTGTTTCCTGGCCAACACAAGCAGACGATAAGCAGCGAGGAGGGAAACCACCATTCAGACAGAAAATCCTGTTCAGGCTCCCGTGTTGGCAGGCATTCGCCATGAAGCAGTATTCCAGAGCAACAAACTGCATGTGTTTACATTTTAAAGAGATTTAAGAACCAGTGTGACTCTCGTTATTGGAAATCTAAACACTACAACTTACGTACATTTCTATTAAGTCACTATCTTGTGCAGAATGAATCTCACTGTGCTGGAACACTGTGTAAAACTACACACAGAGACACCAATATAACGGCTCTGTTTGGTCCATTTTAAAATGATAAAGATGGAGTAACGGTGTTACAGCACTGTTGCACAACGTCTGTATAAAAACAGGCTTTTAATCTTCCTATATCTCATTGACAGTTTGTCTTTGTTCCCTGTACTGTTCTGGTATGTTCCCTTTCAGACAACCTCTTTTTCCATTAGCCTCTGGTGGTTAAGCTTATGAAAGACCTTCAGTTTGCTCCTACAGAAAACGGAACTTCAGAAACCAGCACAAGTCCAAAGAAAATGAAACTCATTTGGTGACACTTAACATGAAGCCACCACTTATAGTGCATCATACGCACAGTTATAAAACCTGATAAATGCATTTATTCATATCAACTTATAGCAATGTTTATCAAGTGTTCTAAGCAGTGAAAATAATGCACAATGAAGGTACTATTTATAATGCATTATGCCTTAATCCCAAACTAACAACAGCATGTTTTGAACTCTGGATTTATAACACATTATAACTCCCAAAACGTTATCTAGATGATCAACTTGGATCGGATTGAATTTTATCGAATCGCACTGAATCGTTCTGTATTTTAACGAATCATCCCAGAATAGGATTGTAACCCTATGTAATCGGACGGAACCTTCTTGTAGAGGACAGATTAGCCCTTTTCAGACTGTGCTGTAACTAAACTCAAACGTCATCACTTATTTGTACATTAATGTTTTTTCCACGATGGCTTAATATTGGTGTCAGGGTAGAGCTCCAGGCTGGTTCAGCTGATCTCTTTTCACTTCTGTAATACCTCAGTTACTACCTCTGAAGACGGTATGTGGGATTCAGATTGAAGAAAATACGTCACACTCCTCGAAACCATGCAGGACACCTGAAATGCCTAAATCGTATCACGCCTTTAAGTAGCAATTCGATTATAATACAACATCATTTAAGTTGTAGACACGCTCGTTATCTGCTCCTCTGCACTCTAAAATACCTATAACAAAACCTTTTGCAATACAATTGTTTTCTCACAACCAGCCCAGCTTTCTATTAAGATGATTAAATATGTGAACAATGGAAGCGAATGGGTTCCTATTGAATTATGAAACCAGCAAACCTTCCCAATGCTGCAAACATATCAGATTCACATCATATAAGTCATTTAAACTTTTAAATAATAACTGAACAAAAACTGGAATATGATGGAAAATGCAAGTGCTAATTTCAGAGTTAAATGAGCTTAGTTACAGTATCGGATGTAAGAACAAAAAAACAGAGCTTTATAGCAATTAGAAAAAGGGCCAAAGGTGGAGTCAAAAAGAAGTTTCTCGCATTATTAAAGGCCCTAAAAAGATATGCAGGCTTCTTTAGTGTTTTTCCTCTATGGAGGACTAGTTTGAAATGTTCTTTGCTCCACAGACGTGCAGATCTCCAGGGAGTGGGCTGAGGTGTGACAGAGCCAGACATTAAACAGAAGCTAGGCCAGGTTAGAGGGGCCAGGCGTGGGAGACAGGAGAGAGCCTGTGGGATAGAGGCCTGTGTAGGCACCAACTTAACCTGCCCCCCCCCTCCCCCTCATCTCCAGTCCTATCTGCTCACCCACGCACTCTCCTCCATCCCCACTCCCCCTCGCTCCTCTCCTCTATTTTCTCTCCATTGTATTCATCACCCTCTGCCCACACTGCAAACTCCACGCTGAGACAGAGAATAAGAGCTTCACTTGAATGTTTTTGCTAAAAAGTGACATGTAAGAATGTGTTTCAGCACTCCCCCTGACTGCAAGTGTTAACATTGTACACTGAGGACAATCTGAAGTGGTCTGTACTGCTCTAAACAACAGCAGCAGACATATACAGAGACAGCCAGAGAGGAGGTGAGGGGTAATCAGTCCCAGGTTTTGGTTTAGTAAATGCCCAGAGTCAGGGGTGAGAAGAGGATACACTGTCAAAGGCGGAGGGATATAACATAGAGAGTAAGACCCATAGTGTGATACATTTATATGTAAACTATAGAGCAAAATGATTTACCTGGGCCTCCGCAAAGTTTTAAATATGATGGCTGTGTTTAAATCAAGCATCCTCGTACAGTGAATTAGTAAATTGAACATTTGGTTCTTCACTGTTGGCATCAGACATATAACTCTGTTTAGCTTGCATGAAATGAGAACAGTTGGACGGCTTTGGGAAGGTTGAGAAATCTACCTAGCAGAACCTCTACGGCTTACTAGCAATTAATATCCTGTTTGGATAAGCAGCAGTACAAGAATGAAAGAGTAAAATCGACTTTTTTACAGAGGGCTACGTCGAGATTATTTCTTGGCACTGTTTGTGTTCTTGTTCCTGTATCCTAACCCCCAACTTCTCCAAAGACCTGTTCCTCCTGTTTCTCCTCTCCATCTGATGCCCTAAGACTTTTCCCCTCCACACCTGTCTCCACTTCACTCATCAGCCTCAGGCAATATGCCAAAACTTAGCTGTAAGCAATGCATTGGACAATAAATCCTTGTACTGCACCAATCTGCCTGTAATGTATGCTTTAGGGTCGAAACCCATCAACATTCCTCGTTCATCATCCGCTGGGAACAGGTGCCAATTTCTCAATAATTCTTGTGTGTCCAGTGGTTCACGTTAAATGACTTTAAGCCAAGACTTTCTTGTCCATGCGCTGCATTGTTAAAAGTCCAATTAGCAAGTTGAGAACTAACGTGTAATCAGATAAAAATGTGTCTTCAATGTAAAGGCTGACATTTCTTGGTTCATACAGCCCCTGGACAAGCACCTGTTCATCAGTACCACAGAGACTTAGACCTGCTTTATACAGAGCATATGTTGTAGGTTTATGCAGCTTTACCTACGCAAAAGCCCATGCATCGAACTTGTCTGACTCTTAGCAACAGCAACAGAGCTTATGTGTGTCTCAAGTTTTGTTGAATTCCTTTAGGTTTAGTTGCTGCAGTGCCAGGCTTCTCCAAAAGGAGAGCTACACCTGTGGAGGATCAAGTTCTTATTGTAGCTCCAACAACATTTTGGACAGACTTTTAACCATGAACTATGTCTTTGAGTATCTGAAAAGTGCTTAATAAATAAATATAATGTATTATAATTAGGGCTGTGAAACGATTACATTTGTATTCACCATTAATCGCTATAAATTTTGTTAATCATCAATGTTAATCACATTTTTAATTGAATGCTTGAAATTCCATTATTATTTTGCATTTAGCAATGAGATTTGTTTGTCTTTTATTTTGAATTTTTGTACTGTCTTACGCTGAGACTACTCTACTTGCTGTTTGAGTTCTACCCTGTTTTTATTTTGAAATAAAGTAAGGACCTTCTGGTAGATTGAAGGTTACGGCATTTACGTAACCAGGGAAAAAGGAAAGCGTTACAGATCAAAATCTAAGTGAAAACAGCTCAAAGGAACGGTAAAAAAAGTGAAATGTTTGATGTCATAAGGGGGGATTTCTTTTGACTCATCAACTGAGCTGTCAAGAAGTTTTTTTTTTGAAGTGAAATGAGACCTTCAAAGATGCAGCAGCCGTTCTTTTCCAAAAGTGTGAATACAGGGAGACACTGCTGAGGCTTATCAACGATGGCCCTAAAGGGACAAAATAGCACCTTTTAAATTGTGAATTCAATCAGTCTACACTGTCTATCACATCCAAAAAAAAGAGGAAGAATACAGAGAAAAATATTTTTCAAATAAAGATTCTCTATAGGCCATTGTTTAAAAGTAGTAATTGTGTGTAGTACAATTATAAGTGGTTAAAAAGGATGCTGCATTGTACTTTAACATGGCACTGCCCCAGTGTAAAACTTTCTGTACTCTGAAAGGTATACATGTAGTGTACCTTCTTTCTCACTGAACTCTAGACATCAGTTTACAGCTGCTCTTATGTGAAGGTCAAACAGAAAGTGCTTGCACCGTGAGTTAAAGGCCTGTGGTTGATGTGGTCAGCAGTTACTCCGCCTCTTCTAACACCAAACACAAAGGGCAGCGAGCGCTCTTTACAAACGGGGACAGTACCTCTCTTTTCTCTCTGCTTCACTGCTATTGCAACACAACTGTCACATCAAAAGAATATTTTCTTAGCCTTACTCTACTTTCTCTTTCTCTCTCCTTTGTTTGTTTTTCTTCTATCATTCTTAATCTGATTTTATAATCAACTTTTTATTCCGGTTTTGAACACTCATGTGTTCATGACCTTTTCTCTGTTTATTGCATCAATGCATATGTGTGTAGATTGTCATATCTGTTATCAATTGAGATTGACAAAAAGGGTTAGAGCCAATAGGAAATGGCCTTAAGCCACAGGCTGATCCAGGCAGGTGAGTTTATTGTCACCAAGTCCAAATTCAGCACAGGGTTCAGGAAATAACCTGAAGAGCAAAAGCTGATCTTTATTATCCCTGACCAACTCCTCTCTCGTGCGAGTTTACGTGCCGGATTCTCTACAGTGCGTCACATCTGCTCCCAGTGACCTTTGCCTCGCCAAGCAGCCGCTCATGTGTGGTGTAATCCCAATCCTACTGGCCCCAGGCTGTTCAGGTTGTCTCTACTTTGTCTAAACAGCTTATGTGTGTGTGAGTGTTCACGTTGAATGCTGTAACCAGTGTCTAGCATAGCCAATGCCACTACACATTGCTACTTCCATCACAGAGAAATCCCACATCATCCCAGGAGGTTGAGGGGGAACATACACATGGGTCACATTTGTAACACGGCACATTTACTGTACTGTGTGTTTTCACTGGTCGTGTGTGTGTGTGTGTGTGTGTGTGCCCCAGCGTGAGTGCTGCTATGCCACTCTGATCCCTGTCAGGGCCTTGAGCCAAGCCCGCGGCAGGTCCGGCAGCAAAAACTCTAGAAGTCTTTCCCAGCTATCAGACATGGACTGACACTGAGAAAAGGAAAGGGCTGGCAGTGTTCCTTCTCACTAGTTGGTACATTAATATTTTTCTACAGTCAGAAGGCAGCAGGTTGGCTGTCAGCACAGAACCCCCCCCCCCCCCCCCCAACCCTCCACTCCAAACAATTTGTGTAAAGATGAAAGCAGATTCATGTCAGTGTGATGCAACTTGTACAAGATGCAGGCCTTCATCAGCAGAGGTATGTCACTGATGACACAAAGCTAGCTCACACCTCTCCTGACATGCTTTCTGAGACATATGTCCACGCACCACATGTGGACCTAAACCCACATCACACAGAAGAGAATAGCAGACCTTGTCCCGACTCTGCTCTTTCCGAGGGGAACGCGAATGATGGAGTGGAAACATAAACATCGAAATCAAGCATAAGGAGAGACGATGAGAAAACTTTTGGACGAGGGAATAGAACTCACTTTGTTATGACACAAAACAACAGGCGGGGTGGAGAAAAAACACACAAAACTTTGGAATGAGAGACAGGAAAATGTTCAAATGAAAGGTAAACAAAGCTTGACAGCTAGAATAACATCCACAGCAGTTCCTTGACCGACATACACTCCTCCAGCAAGAGCCTGCAATATCAATTTATGTTAACAATCAAAAGCTCATAGGCTGGGAAGGAAAAGGTGCTTCCGGAAAAATGACCATAACAATTGTTAAAGGAGAAGTTTGACAGTTTCTGCAAATCTGCCTTTATCTTGATAAACAGAAGACATATACTATTGTCAATCTAATATGAAACAGCCAGGATATGGTTAGCTAAGCATGACAGAGAGACTCGAAACATTAAGGGTGTTGCTATAAAAATATTTAATACACTCGTCAATTTATGTGTTACCTTTCTTTTGATTAAGAGTCTCTGTTTTTCTTTTTCCATTTTTAATTTTAATGTGCAACCAAGCTCTATTTTCTGGCTCTGATGCGTTAGCATGTGTCTATGTCCCTCTTAAGAACACATAAGAGTGGTTACATTTTTTTGTTTAAAAAAAGGGTCATCCACTGTATATATATTTTACTGAAACATTAGGTTAAATCATCCTTGTTATTCATTGCTATCCACCCATTTAAGTCAGAATGTCCTCTTGTTGATTTTTCTTACACAATTACTGGTGAGGGAGTGTTTTGAGTAATGATGCAGACCATTTTTTGTTAGACGAGGATCAAGTTTGTCCAAGGGGAGTTGAGATATGGGTGACAGCTGGGCCTCCCACAGACAACACACTGATGTTTCCCACTGTCGTAACACCCACGGGACCAACCCCACCATTTGGCCTGCGGAGTCTGCCCAGCAACAATTAATGCTGAAATGTATGCTATGGTGAACAGGCTGTGTCATTTACCATGCATTGCAATCTCTCTGGATTGATTGGAGCAAAATCAATGTTGTTCTGGGACTGACTGCCAGCATTTATAGAGTTGTCAGCGTGGCCTTCCTGTAGCTCCACAAGGGGAGTGGCATGCTGTACAATGGCTGAGTGGATGGTTTGTTTAAGGCTAGGGAGGCCTGTGGTTGTTGACACAGCTGCCAAAAGAGCAGAGATGAGAGGTGGGGGACAGAGACATTTGGGTAAAACCACTTGGAGTGTCAGGGTCAGACTTAATGACGGCAGGATGGAATGATGATTAGGGATCAGGGGAAGCATGTATGTCCAAGTTTCAAACTGCGCGACTTCTGACTCTTGATTCTATTTACTTTTTAAATATCCAAACTCATGTGCTATTCGGTTGACAACTTTGTTTGCATGTGAGGCATACATGTGTCTATGTTTATCATACGTTGCAGTGAGGAAGGACATCAGCAGTTTATCCTTCAGGGTGACCCCTGGCTCTCTCATCAGCAAACTCTATGTTTGTGTGTGGGTGTGTATATCTGCATGAGTGTGTCAGGGAGTTGTTTGTCCTCATCAGGATTAAAGAGCCTTTCAGTCAGATGAAGCTTTAACGCTACTTAACCCGTGTTGCCTTAACCCTGCAGCCAACGACCTTTGTCTGTTCTCTGATCCTTGTACTTCCTGTTTCACACAACACAGCGCTTCCCACAAGATATGAAAATGTACCAGAACATTAAGGTGACAGCGACCTAACAGTGAAAACACTAAGACTTCTTCTTTTTAAATCAGAATCGCATCAGAGTGTTGCAAGAATGCTGAGGCCAAGCAGAGTAGTCCAACAGTGCCTTGTTCTGACTGGAAGACTGTAGGCAAAAGGAAAAAAAGGCCTTTTTCTTGGATGATGTAACTGCTCTTTATTATGCAGTTAGATCATCTGCACTCACACACATACAATAAAAGAGAAGGCAATCTTGTAGTCATAGGAGTCAGACGGTTGCTGTTCCAAATACCAGGGGGCAGAAACTCCCCCTGCAGCAATGGAAAGACCAGTCAGACCAAACACACTTACATAACATCAGTCACAGACAGCAACATATCTTACAACAAAACACAGAAGCCCATCGTAAGAAACGGAGCCGGCAAACATGTAAAGGCCAAAGTGTTCTTTAACAATAAACACAAACTACTACAAGACAAGTCGATACTGTGCTATTTATATAATTGCACCGTCATTAAACAAACATAAAAGATCTGACAAACTCATTATTTAAAATGTAACAGTGGCTGTATGAGTGACAGGTTTTACACAGTATCTATTAAAGGCTCTTAATATGATTCGAAACAGGCATAAAGTTGTATAAGTTAAACGGTTTTGCAGAAATTAGAGAAGACTTGACTTATATCATGCCTTTAAGAGTCTGATATGACTTAATGCAATGTTTAATGACCTTTTATTACATCTGATGTGTATTGAAGCTGTATTGTTATACAGTCTTGTATCTCTTTTTGTGCAAGATTATGTTTTTGTTTATGTACAAACTTTTTGAAACTGAAAACAAACACAAAAAAATGAAATAAAATAAAAGATTAGGTTCCTAATTCACCCCCATTATAGGTATCTAATCTATAACAAGACCCCCAACTTTTTTTAATTGAGTTTTTTTGTGTTTGTTTTGTTCTGGGTTTTTTCTCTCCTTTGCTTCTTTCTTTTGATTCTACATGAATGAAATGACATCCAGATATTACTTTGCACTGGCCTCGGGATAGGGGGAGACTGTGAACATCAGTACGACATTAAAACATGTACTATTGTTTTTGGTTAAAAATAATCAAAGTAAAATAAAACCCGCAAAGCTACAATTATAAACTGCAAGTCCCATATTTCCCCTCCTCTTAAAGCACGGGTGCAGTCTATTTGATGACATCACACGCACATTTATCCAAAAAAAAGTCAGTGAACTAGTTTCTTTCATTTCCTGCATTCCCTCTTTTCTCGCTTCTTACAGCTCTTAATCCATGTTGTAGATGTTTCCACGGTTTGCAAATGACTCATTAATAAGGTTGCCATGGCAGCTCCTTCTGTTTTCCTTCTAAGGTATCTTTATAATTACATGTCCTAATTTCAGCTGATGATAGGCATCAATCTGAGATACACCACAGATTGATTATCAACCCACAACGTTCACAACTGCTAACCTGCGTTTAATTTTCATCACCGATACCGATATAAAATATGTGAAAAACAGCTATGTTGGTATGGGAGCAGAATAATTGCTCTCAGTCAAATTAGCCTCTGGAAACTAATGTAATTATTTAGCACTTCAGTGGACCAGAGGTGGGGGGCTGGGGGGCAGCATGCTCGAGCTGACATGATTTCATGCAGAAAATTTATTCAACTGTCAATATCATTTAGATCTATCCGGCTGAGCCCCGGAGGCTGTGAGGAGGGGGTCACAGATTGCAGCTCAATCATAATGACTTTGTCTTCAATCTTCACTTCTTTGATGCGGAGGACACGTTGGTAACGATCGTGCATATTGTTGTGTGTATGTCCACTATGTTTGTATAGATAGCAGGAAGAAAGAAAGTATTACACGCGCAAGAATAAAGCGTCAAACATGCTGTTTTTGATCGTAATGTTTGAACGATTTTTCATCGGTTCAAAAGTATTGTGCCAAACTTGTCTCAAAGAATCTGTGGTTTTTCTTCATACTCTCTAAAAACATTCATCATGAAAGGATTGGTCAAATCAATCTTACATTTCTCATCTTACAATTTCATTTCCGATTGGTCAGTGCCCCTCCTATCATCCCACTCAGGATAACAACCCACTAGATCTTTTTCCATTCCAACTGTGAACTCTTTCTGAACTCACGCCTTTGCAGAAACAAACATGTGACATCTGACAGAAAGACAATAATAGTGGAAAGAGATTTCATTCAAAGTAGGCAGGACAAGCAAAAGTACTTTATCTTCCTGGTCAGTGAGTTTAAGGCTGGTGAGAAAGAAGAGTGAGAGATCATGCTTGTCAGAAGATCGAGCGATCTCAGACTCACTGTGATGCTGAGTGACGGCATAGGATAAATTAGAAAGAAAGAGAGAGGAGAGAGGTATAGACAGTGACTGTAATCATCAACAAAGTAATCCTCGGCAAAAAGAATGGAATCTATCTATCATTTGCATGTTTCAGCTCGGAGCGTTAAAACCCACAAAGAGATATTTGCATTCTCTTTGCAGTCATTTGCAAAGGCAATTCAGGAATGACAAGAGTGTCTGCTGTGAAAGAAGGACGCCTCCTGTCCATTGTTGAGAGAAAAAAGTTCTTGATTTTTTCTCAGGGCGTTCTCATCGTGAGACTGGTGGATTTGCATGATATGCTTGGTGTCACTTTGCCACTGATTTTGCATATCAGTGTGTCTGACTTATAGGTTGTAATTGAGGTGACTGCAAGTTGTGCGTGTGCTACTTTGTTCCCTTATTGTGAGTGGCCTGACAATTATATTCAATTATCAGTGTGTCCTGCAGGGGAAAAGGAGGTACCTTGGGGGGGGGGAACTGAACTGAAAAAAAAGAAACTGAAAACAGAGATAACGACGAGACATTGTTGAAACAGTGAACCGTTTGAGTCCTCAGGCTGTCCCATAAACAGACAGGACCCTGCACATTATACCACCATAAGAGTGCACTTTGATGCTGCACCTAAGGAACAAACCCCAACATATACAAGTGAAACTGCACTTAAGTTCTTCAAACATGTGTGTCTTCAATTTAAAGACTTGCAGTTTCAAGAACTGGTATTCAATAAAAATATTTGCTTTGAATCTAAAATGTTAACGCAAGAAAAGTCAACAACATTGCAATAAAAATCCCTATTAAATGTTGGTGATGACATCATGTCTAAACAAGAATATAACCTAAACGTGGAAAGAAGTCCTGCTTAAAATAGTATAGGTGTTTATAAGTTGTCAAGTCCCACTATCTGCGAGTCAGCACCCTCATGCAGCCCATGTGTGAAAGTTCATAGCTACTGTGGAATGCATAACACACCCATGTAACATACAAATGTGTTAATGTCCAACCCGTATCCCACAGGAGCAACGCAAGCACAAAGCATACTTCAAGTATTTTGCTGTCACTGTGGTTATAATATACGGAGCCCCGGAAGTCCCATAAAGTGAAGAAAAAATAGGTGTCATAAGTTAATGTCTTGGGTGCACAATATAGTTATCTTATGCGCACACCATTTTTTATTATTTTTTATATTTTAGATATTTTTTGGGGACTTCAGGGATTCTGTAATAATACATATTTTACTGGTTATCTTGTAAAATACACTACAAATATATATGTTGCTAATATTGTTTGGCTGTAGTCAATAAGAGGTACTGACTCTATAAAGGGCATGGAATACACAGACCAGCCACACCAAATTACTTAAAAGAAATCCAGAAAGGTTTTCAATGTTTTCAGGATGTACATATTGATTTTGCATTACCATGTGAGTTTCAAGTATCCAGGCAAGAATATGCATAATTCACACTATACCATGGGGGTTGTATTGGGGGATAAAATGGAACTGACTACACAGGGCCTGAAAGGAGGAAGGGGCACATATTGGGCCTGAAATTAGTATATACAGTTTCTGTTTGTATGTTTTAAATTAACATGATAAATGAAGAATGTGCAACTTTTTGACCCAGTAGATTTCGCCCTTGAGCACCAGCATTTGAACAAAACAAACTGCTGTTTAGCGACACCTCAACTTTTCTGAAGCCTCGGCTCTCCTCCAGCGGCACAACTCCAAACCCCCACCACTCGCATTTGAAAGAAGGAGTTATGAATTAGAACGCACCTTATTTAAGCAACATCAAGTGTAAGCGACGGACAAAATTACGTTGCAAGTTTGCCTGCAATTTTCATTATTTTCCTGTAAACCTTTCTTAAGAAATAGCCCGAGTATTTTTTAAAAGCTTCAGTACTTTTGATAGTGTTGATCATTCAAAAAAAAGAGATTGCATCCTTTTGAAATGGGGCCCAATGTGATAACTCTCATGGGGCCCATGAATCCTGCAGACGCCCCTGCACTTATCACTGCCAAGGTCTTTCCTGCAATCTAGTATAGAAAGACTAATCAGGGTAATAAAGAGTGGAGTAAACAAGATGCCATTTATGTTGTGATACCTTACCAAGTTTACACTTATTATGTATCACAAACATGTGTTAGACTGCAATACATTTACCTTTGTAACCTCTTAAAACGGGGTACACACTACAAGATAATAGGGCCGATTTTAGGCCTGACTGCCCCCTTCTGATGAAAGTCAGCAAAGGCCAGACTATCTGATGTTCCAAAGATTATCTTGCCAGATTCTCCTGTGGTGTGAGGTATGTTAGGAGTGATAGTAACCTCACCAACCCGATTTGAAATCGTAAATATTAAACGTCTTCAATATTTACGATCGGAAATACTGTGGTGTGGGGAGAACACCGAGGACGGCCGAGCATGGACTCTGTGAATTGTCACGTGGAACAGAACAATAGCCAATAGGGAAGCAAGCTGACTGAAGCAGGAAGCACAACAAACATTACCATGGCGACAACAGCAATCGCGAATGGATGTCATGAATTCAGGACCAACTTGTTGATTTGTGGCACCAACATGAGTTAACGTGTATTGTAAAACAAACCACAATCCAACTGACAAGGAAAGGAGTTTGACCAAAATGTTTACCATAATGGATGTACCAGCTAACACCTAGCCACATTTAGCTTGCCCGTCATGTTTGTTTACTCTTAAATCGCGACTGACCGCGCGAGATATCGGCGAACGAATCGGTTAGTGTGTGGTGTGCCGAGTAGATCGTCTCGTTGCACACCACACACTATGCGATCTGAACTGTTAATCGGTCAGGATTGTTGTCATGTGTGGGGTCTCTCACGTTATCAAAATCGTTTAAGATTTTAAAAATCTTAAGCCTGGCTCACAGGTGATTTTTCCCCGATTGTATAAAAGTCGGGGTGGCATGTCAGGTCACACTGTAGGACTGAATCGTTTACGACGCCCGACCAGACCTTGCGAAGTACTTGCTCACACTGTACGAGTGAAGTCGGGACGGAGCGTTGGCAATTGTTGATAAAGTTTTACTTTGAATACAGGAAAAGTTGACACAATCGTAGATATTAAGGATACAAGTTTCAGAAAAGTGCTGCACTGATGATCTGTACCGAAAACGAAAAAAAAAAAAAAAACGCCGGGTCGCGTCCTGCCACTGTTCGCCATGACTACAGTCACACATAACTTCTGCTGGACCCTTTCATGATGTTATCGTCAAGATTGTAAATTCTAAATATCAAACATGTTTGAAATAAATCGGGGCGTCCCGATGATCACCGGGCAGATCGGTGATGTTAAGATTGGATCTTTGTACCACTCACACTACAAGATAATCTGAGCAGAGAATCAGTTCCGCGCAGCCTTGAGTCGGGAGCGACCCTACGATTGTCGGGAAGGAAGAATCGGAGCTCAAATCGGCCCGATTATCCTGCAGTGTGAGCCAGGCTTAATGCAAAGACCTCTATTCAGAACATTGTGTTAAATTGGTTATTTGCTAAACAATATATAGTCATTCTACTGATTTAAACATCAATGTTCATCTTTGTTCAGCATCTTATGAAGGCTAATATTGCATGGCAAGCAAATGGCAAGCCTACAAAAGACTGACCTCTGGAAAGATTATTATTATATTTCTGGCGAAAATGCCACCTTAACATTATCATTTGTTGCAGATTATTATTAAATGCTGCTTTTCCTCTGATTATAATGACAGGGGAGTCTGATTATTTAAATTGTAAGCTAGCAAGTAATTCCCACCTGTTTTAATCAGTTACTGCACAGCACTTTTTCCATCCAGACCATGGAGGTCAGACAGAAGCAGTATGCTGGTTTTATTCCTCCTACTAACTGTGTTATAACCTTTAAGATCAATGCTTAAAGCATGAATATCTTCCATGTAGTTCAGTAATATTGAAATACAAATAACATTACATTCATGACTCAATAAAGACATGTGTTTTTGACTATATTGATCAGTATTATACCATAGTATGTCTTTTTTTTTTTTCTAAAGGCATCAGCGTTAAGTATAAAATACATTACCAAGCCCACATCATTTTACACAGATGATTTCCATTGTGTCTGTTGGGTTTTATCTATCAAAGTGCTACAATTGCCAACACCTTTATTGTCATTCCTTCACTGTCATTTATCGTTTTGCGAAGCTGTTATCACAGTAGTACTGTGACAGTACCCACAACACACAAGGCCAGACCAACACATTGGTAATTTGCAGTTGCTGGTTGGCATTGTGTTTGTTTAATAACACATGTATCTATAATTTGTGTTTGCAGCCTTGAAACGAGCAGTGCATTTTTGCAGCCAACGCGAAGCACACATTAAAAGCATTCGGAAATCTGAAAAAGAACTGCAAGTAATTGTGAAGTTTATCTACACTGTTGTATTGTTTTATTGAACCTGACAGCTGCTTTTGGGCTTTTTGCACTTTCTTTATTAGTGGGTTTTTTTTGTGACTTGTGTTTTTAACTATTGTTTTAATGATGTGCTTTTAATTAACATTATTCCTGTCTGTCTGTATGTGCTGCCACTGACAAGAGCTGCTAAACTGTTTTTCGTTGTTTCTATTGCAATGACAATAAAGATATATTCTATTCTATTTGGTACCTGCAGAACAGTTACATAATTTATTATGAGGAAATAATGAATTATCAGCGACTGCGTTTGAAGTCATTCCACAACATTTAAGCAAAATGTTGTAGTTCTCTGAAAGCAAACTGCAGAAAGTGATTCACTGCAGCGTGAAGGTTCCAGGGCTGCAAGGGATTATGGGAAGTGATGTCAGGTAAGGTGATCAACAAGCCAAACTGCTAAAAAGTTAGTGTCTTATGATGACTTTATGTTGTTAGAATTTTCTCAGAGCCTGTTATTTAAAACTCATGTGTATTTTTTTGGCATGAAAGATTTTTTTAAAGATTCTGCACACTATCAATTTCCCTTTTTTCTCTCTTCTCTCTTCTTCCTCTCCTACAGTTTCTCTGACTCTATTTCTCTGAACTGTTTCCTTCTCTTATTCTTCCACCCACACTAATCCTACTTTATTCAAGACATACTGTATAATAGAACACAATATGCAGGACCTTGGCGCTGAGAGTGTTTCTAAAGGCCCCCTCGTTCTCCAGACCCTCAGTTAGGGTTGCACAGTCTGCAGCATCCACTATCTCTCATCCTCCTGAGGCCATCGTGGGTGCTCACAGTGGCTGCAGCCAGGCTCACGTCACTGAAGGGCCGACAAAATAGCATAAATGTCAGGAATTAGTTGCCTTGTTGAGCGCCCACGAAGCCCCGCATGACAATAGGTGGGAGAGGAAAGAGGACAGCGCATGCAACAATAGCATCCATAATATGTACACTGCTCACCTCTTCTTCTTCTTCCCTCGCTTTTTTCCATGTTTTCCCTCTCAGTCTTTATTTTCTCTCTCTTGCCAACTCATTTCTTCCTTACCCCCCCCCCCCCCCCCCAACCCCCCTCTCCTTGCTCTCTCCTTCCCTTGCTCTCTTTCTGTATCACTGTCTCGCCCACCTCGGCTCTGCCCGCAAGCAGTTTGAAGCAGATTATAGCCCTGCCACCCCCACTCGCCCATATACACAAACATTCACTCCGCCGCTGACGCACATGCAAACAAACACACACAGAAAAATGCACGCAAAGCACACTTCGAGACTTTATGTATCTTCACCACCTACAATGCCACTACATCATCATCATCATCATCCTCTCCCAGCGGCCCTCAAGCAGGAACTTGTTTAGAACATCCTATCCGGTCCAAATGTGGTCGCACACGTGACAAAACGCCCCTACAGACTAAATATCGAAACATGCCCATTATCAAAGTCAAACAGACACCTACTCTGACAGTCGGGATTTAGGGAAAGTGACATGAGGTGGAACCGCAGCACAACTAGTGATTTGATGTCCAACTGAATCAAGCTGTTTTGTAATCACTGTGTGTAGTGGTTAAAGGAAACCCACAATTAAGACCCACGGACTGTTATGTCATTGTGGCTGGACATTCAGTCAGTGGAAAAGGAAAGTTTTGAAGGGTTATGAAGTATATACTTGTGTTGATATTGTCTCCTTCTTTGTGTAAAGTACATCTAGTTGCTTAATGTTTCATAAACATTAAAATCACTGTGACATCATCTTGCACAGACTGAACACGTGTTTCATGTCTATTATCCATTCTTGTATATATTCTATACATTTCTGTTTTATATTTTATTTGTTATTTTATTCTATTTTAGTTGCACTGCTGTCCACTTGCTCCCTCTTCTCATTTAGTTGTTTTTTTGAACCAAACGACCAAAACAGTTTATCTGCATGTGAAAATGTATTGTTATTAACCCAATTTGATTATTGTTTTGGAAACTATAGATGTATTTCTATGACTGTGTGACTGTGATTTTGGATGTTATTGTATTGATCTCCAGGCCAATGAAGCCATATCTGACAATTTCTTGATAAAACAATAATCATTGTGTCTTTTACTGAACGGGGACAGCAATGCAAAGGCAAAGCAGGCTCCAGGGTGGATTTTTGGCAAGAAGAGCACCCTGGTTATGTATGTGTGTCTGTGTGCGTGCATGTGTAAATATGTGTGTGTGTGTGTGTTTTATTTTTGCATGCATGAATGAGCTCCACTTGTTCCGTCTGCCATCCTGGCCCCTGTGCGTGTGTGTGTGTGTGTGTGTGTGTGTGTGTGTGTGTGTGTGTGTGTGTGTGTGTGTGTGTGTGTGTGTGTGTGTGTGTGTGTGTGTTGCTGCATGCTGTACGGCTCAATGGGGACTGCGTGGGCCTGACCTGCGATCTCACCGCCCACCACTTGCATAGCCACACAGCCTGGGCTACTGCCTCTGTTTTAGCCTGCAAGAAAGAGTGTGTGCTTATGCATGTGTGTGTATGTGAACATTTGCAGGGTAAATACAAATCATCCCTTCCTTTTTTCAATGTTTCTACTTCCCTCTATGTCGCTCCCTTATCATTAGGGTTTCGACATCCTCCTCTCGGGACATGTGTGGACTGCAGCAGTCCCTATGACAACCTCAGAGCTGCTGTCAGTCTCCACTGCTGCCTTATCCTCCTGCTCATTTTCTACATGTGCATGTCCTTGGTTTTGACAGGTGTGCAGATGGCATGTCATGCATCAACAGATTTAGGCCACATTCACTTTAAAAATGTGGTGCGCTTTGAAATGTAAGACAAAACTTTTTTTTCGTTTTCAGAACGCATACGTCTTCAAACATGCAAAATGTTCTGCCAGTGCAGTAAGCAAATTCTTCCTAAAATGTATTGAAAGAGATAAGGCACTCCACCTGTCATCAGTGTCCAGACTTTTTTTGACTGAGGTGTCCCATCTAGGCCACAGACTTATGAAGATGTGGTATGAAGTATGTGGGTGCACACATATGAATAAATAACAGTTATGCTGTCTACACTAATCATATCTACCCTAAACACTAACCTTAAAGTATCATGCATATATTCCTGAATATTCCTTGAACTTTGTAAAGTAACACAACAGCGCCAACATGAAAACTGTCAGTTTAATTCTTTAATGAGTCTAATAGAAGAAAGGCTATATTGAAGGTCACTATTTTAAGTACTCATTCAAAGAAATGTGACAAATTCAAATGCAAAGAAAGCTACAAGCCTGTTGCAACCCAAGGCCCTTCTCTGACAAATCAAATCGTCATTCATAGTTTAGCATTCTGGGATTGCACTTGGGATGGCAAATCAGATCTCTTCTGGGCCTACTCCACCGCTCTGGACAAACCCCTGCCTGTGGGTTGCTAAAATAATTCAAGATAACTCGTTTCTAGAAGTCTTTTTAAGTCTGGTAAATTCAAAGTTTGCCCATCAAACCAAAAACTAGTTCTCTAAAAAGAGGCAAGATGACAATTTGATTCAAACATTACGTCTCGTATTACCAAGGACCTATTATAAAGATCCAGTGATTCCATTATCATGTCTTGATATCAATCTTCAATTTTAAACTTTTCTTTTTCTGTGACTTACAAAGTCATGTATCAGATTAAGCTGTGCTGCAACACTGATACCTTCTAATGTTGTGCATTAGAACTTAACTTGTCATCTGTTTGCCACATTGGATCTTATTTTTTGCTGTTTGTTTCTTGGTATATTACAGGCATTAGGTGGATAGTGATAGGTTTATTGGCTCAATGCATTGGGATATATGAGAGTAGAAAACAAAACAAGCAAAATAAGTTTGTCAGATGTGACTTTGTGAGTAACGGTTGTTGTTGATGTGTCTAATCCGGTGCAGATGCACATGTGTGAAAGTGTTTGTGTGTGTGTATGTGTGTGTGCGCATCCTGAACTCTACAGTCTGTTGGTAATGAGTGCCCTGAGCGCTCCCTACTACACCTAACTGATCCAGTAATTGCTTTTCCTCCTCTGCATTTATCATCATCTGCCTGGCCTGTCATGTTAGCTGAGCTGAGCTGAGGTGGATGGAGAGAGGGGTGCAGGACTGTGAGGTAGAGGTGGTGCTGTGTCTGTCTGGATGTAGCAAGAGGTGTTGGTCTGCTGCCTTGGGTGGGTCGGATGGGGAGGAGGGAGAGAGGACAGAGGAACAAGGCAAAGAGCGCAGTGATGTAGTGGCTAATATAAACTACGACCTCCAGCCAGTCATCATCATCACAAATTACAATTTCCTCTTTTGTTTTCCTTGCTATCATATTATTTTCAAAGCATCCTTTAAATTACATACATTTGAGAGAACCTATAATAATGTATGCTAGAAAACGACATAATAAAGGTTTATGTCCTGAGGAGGTAGTTTGGAAAATAAAAGCATGAAATGATAATTGGAGATTGTGGATAATGGCCAACGAGGAAAACAGACATTAAAAACGGCTGCTGTTATAGGTTTCGACCCAATACTCTAAATGAACACAAAAAAGGCATAAACATTGTATACCTAAACACAATCACACAGACAGCCGGGGATATTTAAACAAATAGGCTACTTTTTGCAAGGCCTGCAAATGAGGTGTGTGTGTGTGTGTGTGTGTGTGTGTGTGTGTGTTTGTGCATCTGCAAGGCAGAGAGGTGCATACTGTATGTGGGGGAGGGCATGCTACTGCTGCTAGTGGGGATTTGATGCTGATGAGGTCTGTAATGGGAGTGAACAGAGAGCGTGAGGGGAATAGATTGGGACTTCATTGGCAGGCCCACACTCCCTATGCGCTGCAGTCTGCTCGCCTATTTATTCCCCCATCTCAATGCGCCTTTGCTTTGACCTTTCTGCAGCCAATGACAGTAAAATCACATCGCCACTAGAGAGCTACACATCAGCTACTGAGCACCCTTTTATGATTTCCTCATTTATTTTTTCTTCTATCGTTCCCCACAGACACGCAGACCAGGGGCTTCAGTGCTTCAACCAGGAGGAGGGGGGGGGGGGGGTCTCAGACTGAAATGAATTGTACCTAAGCCATCATGTAAATGATCACAGCTTTGACTATGCAAATTCAGCGGCAGAGACAGTGAGAGGCAGCACTGAGAGGAAGGCGATTAAGAGGAGACATCAATTCACATTCAGGGTTAAGGATTATCCATGTATATGCTGATTCATTATACACAACAGAGGGGGGGGAGTGAGATAATTCATTACTCCAATACAAGCAGATAGATCACTTCTGTCATATAAAAACCTTGTATGAAAAAACTTCTATGTCCAATTTTGAATTTTAGGTTTTGTGTCATTGAAAGATCACAAGATCCTCCCTAGATTAGAACAACTCTCTGATAGGTGGATTTGTAAAAAATAAAGAAAAAAAAGTCTGATATAGTGATATGTGATAGAAATATGACATTTTTCATAAATGATGTAATGAGGCTGTAAATCACCTTTGCACTGTGTGAGACATTTCTTCCTTACCATGAGCATGGGTCCTGTGGTTTCAATACATATTTCACTGATGATGTTAGCTCCCAAAACACATTCTCTCCTTCTGTGTGGCTTACATTATAAACTGCGGTGCTCAGCTGTTTCGCTGACTGATGCAGCCTTTTTTTCCCTTAACAATGTTTTTGTCAACAATTGTATTTAATTTCCATTGTACAATGTACAGTGTCTTAGTTTGTAACTTGCAAAAGGGATGTGATCACTTTTGCACATTTTGGGAAGTGCGACAGCATATGTAAAAAGTGTGTTGCTGCTGCAGGGAACAACATCAAATTAGTGAGGATAAGGACTAGAGTGGTGTTGACTGGATAGAACAGAGCATAACAGACCTCATATTGCTTCTTTTTTTTGCCTGTGGTAAAAGGGCTCAAGTCTAAAGTAGCCAGTTAAGGCACATTACACCCTTACGTCCCAATCCTATATCGATTTAGTTGCATGGTGGGTAATGTATTCACCAGGTTAGGACAAAGTAGAACAAATTTTGGTATAAGAAAAGGACCATCTCTCTTCCTGCTGCATACGTTTTGATGCTTTATGATAACTAGGTGTGCAACACTTTTTAGGGGAGCAACACTTTATGACTGAAATAGCAAAAAAACAGGCTTACTGAGTCACACAGAGACTAGTGTAACATTGGTTTGGTCTGTCAAAAGGGTTTGTCTCCAAGTTTTTCCTAACTCCTGTAATATTGTGTTCACATAGCAGCGAGTTAACACTAATAGAAAGAGGCACTTAAAATTAGTTTGTGTGATGTTCTCATGAACAACGGAGGATTTGCATGCTTAAGAGCATGGTTAAGTGTAACATAAATGTGTGCACACCGCTCGCACAAACGAAGTGTAAACACAGACAAAGACAATATTCTGTAATAGTCCAGATGGTGAAACAACCACATTCAAACACAAATATGTTGCCCAGCATGACAGCCTCAAACAAAAAGCATAAACTCAGCCAAAAAGCAGATGGAAAACACTCCTTCTGCCCCTTCTTCTCCCTTATCCTGTTTCATCCTGTCTCGCCTCCCCTCTTCCACACACTCACGCCCCGCCAAATCCATTCCCCATGTGCCTCTGCTGAACAGATGCAGGCAGACCAACAGTGATAGAAAAAAAGTGAAGCAGTGATCGCCTATGAAGCAGGCTGAAAGAAAGGAAGCACGGGATGACGCTAAAAATAAAAGTATCCTTGGGTGCGAGAGAAAGGTCCCAAAATAGCTGGCCAAACAAAGGCATGAATAAACTCGAATGCATGTGAGTTTTTTTTTCCTTTTCAAGAGGAAGCCCCTCTAGTCTCTCTCTCACAGCAACTCCCTGGTTGCTAGGTTACGACACTTGTGGCCTCCTTCCACAACCTGAAGGTGTGTTTTGCATCTGCAAAAGGTAGTTGTCTTTTTTTATCCATCCAATTGGAAATGATAAAAAAAGCAGAAATTGAAACATGTGCATTGTCAATTAGGGAATGTGTCATGCACAGAATAAGAAACATGCTACAGATCAGTTTGTACAAAGACAGCTTGTGTTTCAGATGAAGCCTACCATGTAAACAGACATGACTCTAAATTACCTCAACTAAAGTTCTTTAATTTGAAGAATTCTTCTTAAAGCAGCCTTTTTCCCTTGTATAAAAACCGCCATATACTGTCTGTCATGCTTTTTGGTTATGACCTTTTGATGCTAAGTAGGCACAAAAATAAATGAAATGTTGTGAAAATGTGACTGAATCATTCCCCCTTTTTTAATAACCCTTAAATATCCTACAAATGTCAGAGTTCAACTCTGTATACAGCCCCCACCCCCCCTCTCTTTTCTCCCTTATCTGAAACCACAGAGTGAGGAGCTGCTCATATTGTAAAGGTCACCGTGCTTTGCTGATGGATCATGTGCCAAGTATCAAATCTAATATGAATGAACAGGAGCAACTGGTATTACACATAGGTCACTTACCAGCACATTTATCAAAGCATCAGCCAGACCTGTGTAAACATTGCTTGTAACCCCAAACACTTCATTTCACTCCCTTATACTGTAAAAAGACAAGACTGGGGATACTTTTGCAATACCCTTAGACTAATCCCATATTTTGCAAATAGCATAACGAAGGAACAAGAAATGCAACAAGACAATTTTCTTATCATAATAACAATAATCCGTTGTTAATTTTTCATTCAGATGTAGAGACAGGAGTTCTTAACGTCGATTTAACAACTTTAAATGTTGCGAAATATATTACTCAGTAAACAAATGGATCATTAATTTGATCAATGAGATGTTTTCTGTAACTTCCCCCGAAGTTTCAAATACCAAACTCTCAAAAGGCACACAAACATGATGGCAGGGTGAAAAATGAACACTGCCCATTAGGGACTCCAGTTCAAACAAGTCTACACCACAGGGAGGAGGGGGGGCTGTGGGGGGGGGGGGGGGGGGGGGGGGGGGGGGGTCAAAGTTGAAGCCCTAAGGACATGCCATTTCCTCTCCCAACCAGGGCTCCAGAGGGCGAGGAGGACATTGTTTACCGGACATGGAGTCTCCCTGCTCTCCCTCTGGACAGGAGGGAGGTGGTGTGCTTTTAGAGCCCGGCTAGTCAAGGTGATTTAAACCACATATAAGCTCAGGCATTACAAACCAGGCCTGGCTTCCCATTCCTCCGGGTTCCTGTCTTTCATTCGTCCCCCAGTAAAAAAAAGAAAAGATCACAGTCCTTGCGTTTCAGTGTTTCAAGAGGTTGTTATTGTGTCCTTGGCAGCTGATTTAGAGGCTAACCTTGAGTGCCTGGGGCGACTTTCATTGGCTTGTTCTTCTGTCTTTAATTGTTGGATAGAATACGCTGGCCCCGAGGTGCGAAGCAAAACATTTTGGAAAGTATATGAACATTAAAGAAGGTAGAGCTGCAACTTTATTAACTCTTAACACACACACACACACACACACACACACACACACACACACACACACACACACACACACACACAGACACACACACAGACACACACACACACACACACACACACACACACACACACACACCCACACACACACACACACACACACACACACACACACTACATTTGTAGTTCTTGTCCTGAAGTGGTGCCATTTCCACTCTGGGGAATAATTAATAATTTTAATTATTCTTAAATATAAAATGTTTCATGGTGAAACAAATATCAGTAAATGAAAAGATTGCTTTGTAACATTGCCTCCGCAGCCTTGTTCCTTTGATAGATAATAAAAACTATAACCCAGAGTTCACGTTTGGAGCTTGTGGGAACGATAAGTGAATACATCATTTGTCACATCCCACTTCACACAAGTGTTTCTTTTCAGACATTAAGGTCCTTACATTTATCAACTTTATTTTCACACATGTCCCAAAAAGCTGGAGATTGTCTTCATAAGACATGTTCTAACTACTGAAAAAGTGAATTTTTTTTATTTTATATCAGGACTGTGTGTGTGTGTGTGAAAGATAAGATAAGATTTTGCACACCAAAGCTACAGCTGGGAACCAAAATGCATACAACTATAGTATACGTACACACATAGTGGACTCTGTGTTTTCAAAGAGAGCGTAGCCCCTGGCCAACAGGTAGTATGCAGCAGGAGATGAAATGTCTTATTATAGGGAGGGAATGGGAACCAGGCGAGCCTGAGCCGGGCCAGGTCCTCTATTAACCTGTCCTTCCAGGGCAGAGGCTCGTAAACAAGGCCGTGATGGCAGGAAGGGCTGGGGGACTCAGGGTAGGCGGTGTGGAGGGAGATGGGGAGGTGGAGGCCTTCATGAGGGTTGGAGAGGGTCGGTATGGAGAGGTGGGGGTAGCACTTCTCCCTTCAAAGGAGAGAGGAGAGAGCAGTGATCTTTGTGATCCCTGTGATGTATTAGACAAAAGAAGACTAACGTATAGAGAGGCTCCAGATGACAAGCTGTAATATTCTTTAAGTTTCCACTCTGGGAGACGTATCGTTGGTGCTGAAGATGAATCTGTCCCATTAGCCTGTGGCTAGGACTTTTGAAGGCTGATAAAAATCAGTCTAACTAACCCAGTGATTGATTTGAAGAGAGTGGAGAAGGCAGCATGGAAGTTATGACCACTCATTGTAATGCTTCTTTTTCATCAGAAAACACATTCCTATTCTTTAAAATGCACTTTATAGCCTGAGGGGAGGGGTTTAGAATTGTCCACAGACAAAGGAAGAGACATTTCAGACGAGATATGTGACTTGACTGACAATGGCAAAAGCAAACACATGTCAAACAAACAGACATGTAAATATTGCAAGGCTGTTGAGTGCTAACCAAGGCTTTTGTTTCTTTTGTGGTGCTTTTGCTGATGAATAGAACAAACATGGCAGAGCAGAGAAATTGGGGGTGGAATGAATATACGGAAGACTGGAGCCAAAGAAATGTGGACATTGATGGAGATGAGGATCAAAACGGAAAAACCTATCCTCTCCTCTCCTCTGCTCTTCTCTTTTCTTTTCTTTTCTTTTCTTTTCTTTTCTTCTCTCCTCTCCTCTCCTCTCCTCTCCTCTCCTCTCCTCTCCTCTCCTCTCCTCTCGCCCCCGCAGCCTCCTGTGCACAGCTGTCTACATGGCTGGGCTGTTTTCGCTGACAGGCTGTGAGAGCCATGAAACAGGAGGGCACCAGGGACCTGGGCCACCTCGACAACACGCGCCCCCACAATCTGCTGCTTACTGTGTACCCCAACCCTCTCTCTGTCTCTCTCTCTCTCTGTCTCTCTCTCTCTCTCTGTCTCTCTCCACACTAACAATCTCCTCCACTATTTCAAATATTTCATCCCTCAGGCTCTCTGTCTTTCCCTCCCGCACATTCTCCACCCCCCACCCCACTGCAATGTCTCGTCTCAGTTCTATCAGATTCTCTGTTTGTGCCTGTCATTTTCTCTCCCTAATACTCCCTCCTTCTTTCTGCCCTCCAGTGGCTCTCTCTCCTACTGTCACATCTGCATGTTTTTGCTGCTTGGCTGTCATGTCCCATGTTTTCGCCTCAGCCACACATCATTTCTCACAAACAGAGAGATGAGATGAGGAGAGAGAGCGGGAGGGAGGGGGAACAGAGAAAACAGAAAACAGAAAGTTTGGGTCTGATTTGGGGGAGGTTAAGAAAGCATGTGGAATAAGACGGAGGCAGGCTGAATAAACCAACAACAAACAATTTCTTATTTTGACTGGCTGCATAGCGCAATTGCAAAGCTGTCTGGGATTTAATAAGCACTTCTCTGGCATTAGGAGTGGGCTTTTTTTTCCTTGGTGCAATGCGTGGTTCCCCCTTTTTTCAACTTTAGGCGGGGGTAGGAGTGAACACAGCTGAGGGCTGTACGAGTAAAGTCTCTCCTTCCGTCTTTCTTTCACTCTTTTTTCTCTCTCCTCTGTCTTCCCTGGCTGGGTGGAGCTTATCTTTTAGCTGCAGGGCAGGTGCAGGAGCTGAGGTAGTGATGGGGACAAGCTCCCCTGGAAAGCCCTGTAGGGAGACAGCCTCTTTGCAGTAAATAAACAGCCCACTCTCCCTGCATGGAGCATATCCTCCCTTTCTGCATCACAAACCCTCAAGGACAGTTTCACATCACTGTTACCCCCCTCCCACTCCTCCCTACAGTTCTCTCACTCACTGTCCCCTTCCTCCTATCTTTCTCCACCTACCCCGCTCACTGCTGACACACTCATGCAAACATTGTCATCTCCCCCCATATGCACTCACACAAGCAACTCACAAAACCCTTCTCTTAATACTTCAGATCAAAGAGGATGAAAATGTGATCTTTGTAATTCCTTTTTTCGTCTTTCTGTTCAAGGAGAGACAAACAACAGTGAACAATGTGGGATCTGTCGCATTCTTCCCATGGGAGACGACTTCTAACAGCATCTTCTATTAAGGATGGAGAGGAAAGAAGAGGAGAAAAGAGGAACACCCCCACTGTGGCAAACAAAATCAAAGTGTGAATCGTAACTCAGAACTAAACAGCACTGTGGTAGATCAGATTTGTTTAGTACTTTAATGTGAAACGTAAGCTGTAAAAGATAGAGAATAAGTCATACTCTTTGTGTGATATCTTCATTACAATGTGAATTAGGGTTGGGGAAAAATTAACTCTCTCTGTTATTTTGTAACAGAACATATCTGGTTTAAACGTGTTTTATTGTGAAGGGTTTACTCTCCCCCACCCCCCTGACGTGTCTAAATCAGGCCAGACGCAAGAAGTGCAGCAATGTGCGAGTGAGATCCAAGGTCAAAGACGGTTTTCTCACATATTCCGCGAGCAGCCTCGCTCTCACCCCATACAAATAACACATCTTGATTAGCTCGCTGCTCGTTCCTCCCACGTATGCATGCAGCGTATATATACTGCACACACGCTGTACATTTCATGTGATTGCTGCATCTGATTCACCTAGAGGCCTTTGCTCCTCCTCCTGTCAGTGCTTCACTTTCAACGCTGTGGGTTTGAGGAACTTCTTTCACCAGAGGGTCCAAAGTGAAGGACTCCGGGGAGAGCAAGAGTGCAGACACACACACTCACAAAAGCTCACAAGTAAATCACTTTTTATCACTTGACTGCATACATATGATCACAACATATCTATGTAGACGTTAGCTTTTTTTGCTACCTTTTTTTCACTAAGATTTTTAGTTAGCCCATACCTTGGGCCATGACAAGCTGATAATGACAACTCCCAACTCGGGGTCGTTTGGTCCTTGGGGGCAAAAAAAACCCTTTTTGAAAAATGCTTCGGATCATGTAAAGTCACAAATTATCTTGTTAAAATTGCATCAATAGCCCTACAAATATGAAATTTGGCACAGAGTGTCCTGAACTATAGGAGAAAGTAGCTAAATAAAATTCTGATACTTTCTGCCATTACATACAGGACAGAACAACAGATAATTATGCAGAAATAGTCCATAATAGTCCATCATTCAGTCATTAACATGATCTCCTACTCCTGTGGTATAACAGGTCAACATATGATTCATCCACTAATACATACCTTTCTACCATCATGACCTGCCGGTATGCTAGGAAGCTCCAATGTTACCTGCGGCAATACCATCCCTGTGAAGACACTGGGACCTTGACAGCATCTTTGAAGTCCAAATGAGAAGAGCACTCTGAGAGCATAGAAGAACACAAAGGTAGCAGCAAAGGGTCAGATCTACACAGGAGGATATCTGAGCCTTACAGTACCCTATGGGTTCACTTATTCATCAGATCCCTGCATCAGGGATTAAAAAAAAGAGGGGTTCAGAAGAGGAATTGTGTTGTGAGTGGGTGTGCTGCAGTCAGTGTACTGAAGATATATGGATCAAAGGAAATATATGTATGGCAGGCACATGGTGGTGCCTCACATAAATCAGTCTGCCTCAGTGATACTGACAGTTTAAAATCTCTGTCTCACTGTCTTGTGTGCTCCCCTAATTCAGAATTGACTTCAGAAATCCACTACTTTCAAACTTAACCTGGTTGTAACACATTTTTACCAAGCGAGTATTTACTATACACACTAAATCAACAAAGTAAAAATCACAACTGGCCTTCTATGATGGAAACATCATTTCCAACCATTGTGTCTCCCAACTTGTCAAATACAGCAGATTGGTCTGTGGCCCTAAACTTCCAAAATGATGATGATCTAGGCACGACTCTAAGGTCAAGTTGGCACATTTCTGGTGTCAAGTAACACATATCAAGAGCTCAGGTATATACGCAGTATATTTTTTCCACGATGGTGAAGGGATGACCCTCCCTACTCTGTCTCTACTGACTTAATATGCAAGAGGAATCTTACATGTCACTGTATATAACGGGCTGTTTATACTATAAGAAAAACAATAAAGAGTATATCCACTATTCAGGCCGCACTACACCGCTGAACAGAACCAACTGACAAATACTTCATTAGTTTGCTACAATGACCCATTTCGAATTCAGACAGATTGAGCTGAACATGAACAACATCTGATATTGCAATGATTTCAAGGAAAGTTTTTAAAAGATGACAATAAAATGTGGAAAATGTGTTAAATTTAATAAATATTGTAGATCGCAATACGCAATATGCGTCAAAAACACACTCCCTGTTTTACCAGCAGTACACCATGCCTGTCAGTCAGATCCCTGCAGTTTTCCTCTAAGTGACATCATTAGTATGTGCAGGTGAAACCTTGCTGCTGTTTCTGAGTCTTGTGAGTGAACGTTACATCTTCAGCTGCTGGCCAGAGCACCGGGTTTACGTCAGCCATGAACACTTTAAGTACATGACTAACTCCATCCTACATGGCTGCTATTTGAGCTACACGCTATTCAAGCAGGCAGCAAAGCTTGTAAGGCCCAAACAACACAGACAAGCGTGAGGGAGTAGAAGGAGGAGTAGAGGAGCGGAGGAGTAGAGGGCACAGGAAATGGAGTGAGAAACACACGGCATTACTAAAACAATAATGACTTCCGCTAATTGTGTTTCCTATGGCCAGTGTGAGTGTGGTGACATTTCAGTTCTGTGTTTGTCGGTCAAAGGATGAGCTAATTAATATGGTAATTTAGCCCCGACGCCTCCAGTGACAGCCACACCCCCTCGTTAGCTGCCACAAGGACAAGGGTCAGATGCACCCGGAATGAGAGAGAGAGAGAGAGAGAGAGAGAGAGAGAGAGAGAGAGAGAGAGAGAGAGAGATGGAGAGAAAGAAAATAGAAGGAGGGTTTTTTATGGTGTTGCCTTCTCAGCAGCCCCGGAGTTACACGACTCTGTCTCTGTAACAGGAACAAGTGATTATTTCTGAAAAATGGGGAACTTTGTCAAAATGTATGCCACCCACTCTCTTTCTCTCTCTCGCTCTCTCTCCCTCCCCCCTGGCTGTCTCACACATGCACACGCAAAAGCACTGTCATTCATTAAAACTTTAATGTTGAGCATGAGTGGGCAAACACATGCATTTACTGGTATGAACAAACACTTGTGTGCAAATATGCAAACACATACTAACTGAAAACGTGCACATGTTTTTTTTTGCACACACGGAGACACAGAGCTTTCTCTCTGAGGCATGTCGTCTGATTGATCCCATCAAGCCAAGGGCATCTCTGCCTGCAAGGAGTCATGTGGCTTTCAGATTCATCTTGACAGCAAAGCAGGCATCAGTGATGAAGGATAAGAGGGGACACTACAAAATAAGGCTTGTTTCGTTTTCAACTCAGAAAAAGAAGCTTCGAGTGGTGAAACATTTGTAATGCAGCAGAATTAAAGGAAGTTCACATGTCACGTCCTGTAAGTAAAAGTAAGTTAAATGATAAATGGACCTGAGCTTGTACGGCCCTATCTAGTCTTGTGACTACTCAAAGTTCTTTTACACCGCAGGTCACACCTACCACTCACGCTCTGATGGCACATGCTGCTGTAAGTGTCCATCAGTAAGAACTAATCCATTCATACACTGGGGACGAAGCAGCGGGAGCACTTGGGGTTAGCTGTGGATCGAAACCCCCGACCTTCTGGTTGAAAAACAACCAACCACTGAGCCACAGCCTCCCCAGTTAGTACTGCATTATAAGTGAAAGGTCAAATATATGCCTTTTTAACCAAATGTGGTGAGTTCTTCAGAGGAATGACCATTGTGAGTATAATTACAGTATTTTTGTTATATCATTGAATACCTGATGTGTAGCATGATATTGTTGAAGCTTATCAAGTTGGGACAAGTCTGCTGTAGAGGTTTTCATATGATCCTGTGGTTCCCAAACTAGTGCTTAGGCCACCTATATCAATTTGTGTTTCATCAAACTGTGATTTAAATAATTCATATATTGGAGCTACAAATGAACAACAACAAGAGCCTTTGAATGTTCAAGAGTCACAAAGTTGAGGAACAGCTCTTTGAATATCTAACAAATGCTTATATGATAATCAGTTATAGCAACATTAATGTATCTACTATTTGAATATTTACTTTAGCTGTCAGTGAATAAAGTGAGGTGAAAAGAATACTCCTGTCTTATGAAATGTAATACAAAATGTGAGAAATATCATTCACGGGAAAGAACAGGTAAAGCATCTCATATTTGGGCTAAAGTCCAGTATTTTACGGCCTTATACCAACAACCTCACATACATTTTAGGCAGTCTGTAGCGTCAGTTTTCTGATATGATTTAGCTTTAACACGCTCTTATACCGATGTTCTGCGTGTGCTATATTTAGATTTGTCTGAATCCCTTTTTAGAGGTTTTAAAAAGGAGAAGCTGGAGTCTACGTGTCGCCAAAATACACTCAAGGGTTCACTAATTCAAACAAAAGAAGACCTAGTGCTGGAAATCTGAGGAGATGCATAAATGTTTGCACATGTCCCAAACAAACCTGACTGTTACACAGTTTGTCAGTTTAGAAATGAAGTCCAAAGAACATAGGGGGGGTAAAATTTGTTTGGAAACTTGTCAAACTAACTCATTCCAAAATCAACGTTTCATATTCAGATAGTCCACAGTGACTTTTTTTTTGTCGTGTTTGTTTTTCTGATTCCTTCCTCATTTGCTTTTCTATTTGTCTATCTCCATCCGTGGGACTTATAGTTTTCTCTAATATTTTATATCAACAGTAGATTCCTTGATAAGTCATAGTTATGAGACTCTGCAGTTCAACTCACTTTTACAACAACGATCCGCCTGCTATTCCTGTTTTAGGGGACCTTTCTCAAATAAATGGTTAGGGTCTTTGATAGCTGATATCTACAGTGTTTATGTCACATCCCCCTGATCACCAAGGTATAGGAGAACCCATTAAGGAGGCCAAATGTCATAGTCCTTGTTGTTTTAGATATTATTTCAACATATATCTGTGAAATTTGAAAGTACAGTACACTGGTGAAATGCCATTTCATTAGGTGCTAATGGCTTGTTTAGGTCTTTGGACTTTACTCGAGACTTGCCTGTCTTTACTTGAGACGTGACTCTCGACTTCAGACCAAAGACTTTAAACTTACTTGTGCCTTGCAACACAATGACTTTATCCCACCTCTGCTTTCAGTGTTGTGAAACTAAGAGTTGCCACTGCCTCAAAGAGGCCAATATTGTGTTATTGCACGGGGTGTCATAAATTATCTTAAATCAATCCTTGCTGTACATTATGACATTTTTGGCAAGCACTGATGAATAGTAGCTCTGAATATTACACAATTAAAAGAGTTGCAATCCAATTCTGCCTATTATTGATATTGTCTTGACAACTATTCTATGCAAAAAGAAAGCAGCTGACAGAACAACAGAAACCGTTTCAAGGTCAGAGTCATGCCTATTGAGGAAGGTTTGAGTAAACTTAGATCACTTTATTTGAGATAATCTGTGGTCTTTGCTTCACAATTTAAAAGACAAATAGGGAAGCCAACCAACGTATCATTGCTCTACCTGGCCTCGGATGTCTTTCCCCACCCTAACACCCCTAACACAACTACACGCACAAACATTTACATGGCTCATTGATTTAAGCACAAAGAATTTACGGAAGCCAGCTCATCCCCCCCCCCCCCCCTCATTATGAGGAATGTTTGGGTGGTGCTGAGCCTTCTTGTTAATGTAAATAATTTACCTTTACCTTTATCCTGATGGAATCTTAATTGTGCCTCTCTGGCTTGCCTCGCAGCAATCCATCAACGTCCTCCCTGACTTGTAAAAGATGCGTTGCCAGTGCCTGGGAGGAGAGGAAATAAAATCAAGCACTTTGAATAATAGAAAGCGAGACACACAGACAATGGGAGGCACACACTTATTGAAGGAAACACACACACTGGTCTAGATTAATGACAACTCTCCACCAATTAAATGAGTGCTTGTTGTTTTCATCTGATGCTGCTAGTCATCTATTGTCTCTGGATATTGATCTTTATTTCAATGGAGCAATGGTTATGTTAGCCCGAGAACATTTGGAGGGTTATTGGAGAATCCATTCATTCCTGTGCAAGGTATTCATTATACTGCGAGTCTGATGAATGTAAAGAATGAGCTGCGAGCACGTATGGGGCTGGAAGCTGTACAGAGGGCAAGATACGGCATGTGTGCATGTGTGTCTCTGTTTATTTGAGTGTGTGCAAAGAAGAGGGTCAGGGTGGTGGATGAAGAAAAGGAGAGGGGGGTTGTTGACTCTTTATTTTTCATTCTTGGCATATCAGCCTTGGAGGGGCTCGTTGGTGCAATAAAAAGCCTCTTGCATCTTGGTCACGTGAGTAGCCGGAGTGCGAGCAGAGTGTAATTGCTAGCCTCTCGGCTCGAAATGAAAGCAGTTTTCGTCCATTTCTCAACACACAGGGCTCAAAACGAGACCGCGAAAAACCTACCACTTCCCTTAGCGAGAAATGTCCCTGCACTCCCACAGCCTGCGCTCTTTACCAGAAGCAGCAGCAGCTGACACGGCAACAAGGGCTGTGCATGCCTGTGTATGATTGGGTGTGTGTGTGTTTGTGTATGTGTGTACATGCAGGGCCTACGCTAGTCTCTGCTGATTTATCTGCGCTTAATTAAGCTGCACTGTGGAGTCACAATTATTTGCCCTTTCAGAGCATTCAAACATACTCAGAAACAGAAGTACAAGATTGGAATATTTCAAAACAACCACACAAGTACCCATGTGTGTTGTAACAGGCAAATTTTTGACCTTGGTGAGCTAAGAAGTTCCCTTTTGAGTAATAGTGATTTGATTAAGACTAATCAAAGTAAGCATCCAGAAAATACCACAAAATGTGCAGAACTGCTCCTGAGCTGATCTAAAATAACTTCCACTAGCCACCCTTATAACCTAAAAAAAGATGAATGCACTTACGGTATTTATTTTCTCCTGCTGCAAACATATGATATGCTCTAAATCAGTTGTTGCAACCCTTTTTCCTTTACTATCTATAAAAGCAGAGCTACCCAAGTACCTACACAAATAAGGCGATGCATAACTGTCAAACATGAACTTCAATTTTACTTATTTTCATTGATAAATGTCTCTTTTCTGTTTTACATGTTTAACATTTTTCTTTGAAAATCCTGAATAGGCAGAATAGGCATACACATACTTGTTCTTACCAAAATACTTTAATATGATCTATTCAGTCGGCTTGTTATCTTGATTTTAGTTAATATGTGCAGATCTAATTTTGACTACCACAGAGCAGACAAACCCCAGGTTGGGAACCAATGCATGCAATGACAGAAAGAAAGATGGAAAAAAGTGAGGAAAAAAGTGACCTGGTGTGATCATAAACCCGTAAGGTGAGAGGTCAATTGTGTTTATCTGTGAGGAACAGAGGGCAGCGCAGGTGTGTGCATCTCGGGGACAGGTGACAAAGAGCGTGTGTCCTGGTGATGAAGGGTCAGCTGAGGGTCACAGTGATCCAGTTACACTCAGCTCTCCTCTCCATTGATCCCTCTGATTCCTCTGATACACTGCTGTTTCTATATTGACATCTAACCATACAGACGAATGCTGTAAGGCATACAGTCTTCCAGAGTCTGAGCTCCTTATTGAGCTGTGCGAGGGACGCTAATGACCAGGATAGCTGCAAGCAAGCATGGTCTCATTCTCTTCCACCTTTTTTGACCTCTGTTCTCATCTCACACACGATTGCCCACAGCTACTATGTCATCCAGACCTCATGTCTTCCACTACTTTTTTTATCAATATTCACCTCTGTCTTTCTCCAATAAGTCTTTTCCTGTCCTTCTCACTTCAACTTTAGTTTTCATTTCCCTGTGCTGTCTCTCTTTGCCCCTCCCCCTCCCTTTCCTGTGTTTCCCCACCCTGCACACCTGCTCAGGGACCCAGCCCTGTGCCTCCCAGGCCAGGCAGGGTGGAAAACAGACGGCCCCTGTGTTTTCTGATAATCATCACATAGCTCACATGCCTGCTCCTCTGCTCTCTCTCTCTCTCTCTCTGTCTGTCTGTTCTTCTCCTCTCTTCTCTGCCCCGCCTGCCAGCTTACCTCAGCCAAGCCTTTAACCGCCCCCACCATCCCCTCAGTTCCCTCCACTGCATCTGCTCTGCCATACATCAGCCTTCTGACAGGCTCACTCAGCACCCACAATGCCTCGGCCTCATTCTTTTCACCTTTCGTCATCAGTTACATCAATTGCAGCTGTCAATTGTAAAACAGACATCTAGGATGAGTTGCCTTTCCAGGAAGTGAGAACAAACAAGATATAGCAGTTAAAGAAAAAAAGGTAACTTTAAAACAGTAAGTGATGTTTGGGGGCATGTAGCTCAGATATAAATTGTCAGGCTGATGACCAGAATAGAACCACTAACTGTCCTTTTTATCAGAAGGTTTTAGATGGTTGAGATACAAACATTTAAAATGTTCCGAAAAATGTTTTAACATATGCAACCAAGACATTTTCTGAAAATGTTCAGTTCAGCTTGCACCTGAAATATTTTTGAGTTGCTCATGCATCATGTACCTCACAATGTATAGACATATAAAAAGACGCTGCCAAAGTCCAGGATGGCGGAAGAAGCGACCAACATTAAATTGACAGTTTTTGTCTTTATATCAATGCCAAGTTTAATTGGATATTCACTGTCTCAGTGGCTTGCTGTGAATTTTTCATATATTTCTTGCTGCATCCTAACCCACTGCAACTTGACATGGAAATTATACAAGGGGGCTCCTTGGGGGGAAAAGTCCAGGTAGAGTCAGGCTGAAAAAACTTAGCCATTTGCATTCACACATGCAGCTGACCCAAACAATTTCAGGATATACTCAGGAGTTGTACATGTATGACAAACAGCTTAAGTGACCTCTATAGATGCTGGAGGTCAATTTTTTTGTTGTTGATCCAAGCCAAGCTAGATATTTTCACGTATATATCCAGTCTAAATGTCATGCTAATCCAAGCTAACTAGCAGATGACTGCAGCTGAGTAGTGTTCATCATATCCACGTAGATGCCTTTTTCTGACATCACATTGAGAATGGGAAACGGTTACTGCTGTGTTCCAGATTTGTAAATCACAACAACAAAAAAATGTTTGTTACATTGGATCGTGGAACACATGGTACACCGTCACAAGAGCAGAGCTTCATTCAATGAGAATCAATCAGAGGAAAAAAGGTCATCGTTTGAATATAGTTACTTGATTTTCTCAATTATTTCCAAGGAAACAAATATGAACATTTCTTTCATTCATTCTGCTCCTTAATCCCACCTTTCTCCTAAAGTCAGCCTTCCCACCTCTTACCCTTTTTTTCCTGCCCTACCACGCCTTTCCTGTGTTTGGGTGCAGGTGTTCCCATTGCCAGGTGTGAAAAGAAGCCAGCCTGAGCTTCACTTCATTCAGCTATTGAGCTAATGGGTCCTCATTCACCACCCACTCTGCTTATTAGGCCTGCTCTAAACAACTGGGGAAAAAAAGAAACGGAGAAGTGGCAGTCAGTACCCTCCCAAATGCTATTCACAGATCCCTCACTGCATATTACTCCGACGGGTAAATAAGCAGGGATATCAGCTCCTGGTGTCATTATTTGATCAAGTGGTTCTCAGTCATGCAGTGGTCTGTGTAGTTGGCTCTTGAGGGAATGAACACCCCTGTGGGCCCCTCTCAGTGTCTATTGTGTCTGTGTAAAGAAGCCCCAGTGGAACAGGGGGGCCCCGTTGTAGAAGAAAATTGTTCATTTATTAATTCATGCTATCAGGTTGCCTGGTTTCATGTTTTACAAAAAGTGCCAGCAATGGGCAGATTAGTTATCAACACCAGCTGTCCAGACTACAGACTAGGCTAGACTCCCTCGATTTCCTACTCCGCCTACACTTCCCCAATGCGCCATCCTATCTGCACTTATTTGTTTGTGTTAGCTCTGCTATACTTCTCCACCAACCGTCCTCACTCCCACCTCTTTGTCCTGTGGCATTAAGGTCTGGATCAGGCAGATGGACAGAGCTTTAGATCAATCATAGAGATCAATACTTCCAGACTGGCTGAGACAATCTGCGTAGACTGATCTGACGGATCTGATCTGATCCGGTCCAGTCTGGGCTAGTTTCCTCCTGTCGTGGAATGGTAGTCCTGACTGGTCTTGTTCGGGTTTTACACGTTAGAATTCCAGTTTGAAATGTGATACAGTTTGTGAAGTCATGCATTTTTACAACAGTCATCTTTCAATGCTTCATAAAGAACAGAATTTCAAAGGCCAACATCTTTCAGATATAAGTTAAGTAAACATTAAAAATAACCGGTGTTGGACTCAAGCCATTAATTTATTCTACATGTGTGTGTTCCGAGCAACTGATTGTGGATTGGCTGCATGTAGTACATGAATGCAGCAAAAATCACACATGTTACCTCTTCTCTCTCTTCATTCACATTTCATTAAGTCAAAAGTGAGCTCTGCTAAATGTCAAAAAGCTGCAGGGGGAAACCACAGAGAGAACCTGGTTTCATTGTTATGCTGCTTTGATTATACACAGGTCGAGTGGAAAGTCTATCTCCGTCTGCTCAAAATAACCTTTTCCCTGAGAAAAAATTGGCATGTACTGTGTTTTATAATTGCCCTGCACCAAGCAAAACTCTGATATTCTCATTTTCTCTCCCTCTGAACACAAAGTTCAGACAAGGGCTGAGCAGAAGAACACACTGACAGAAAGCAGTCTGCTTTTTGGCTTACGTCCCTCCCCACCTGCCTGACGCCCCCATCTATGCAGCACCACTCATTCTAGGTCAGTTTTTTCTTGATGATAGACAGTGACAGAGCCGAGCAGAGCTTCACGGTTCCTGCCTGTCTTCCGGATGCAGCGTCTGGTGCGTGTTTGATGTAGTCCAGGCGCACCGCCGGCCTCATCTCTGACTGTTGGCCCATGACACCAAACTCAGACAGTGCTAAGATCTGGAGGGCAGGAAGGAAGGAAGCACACTTCCAAGACACTATACTCAGAAACAAAAACAACAGGCAGTCATCACTCAGTCAGAGGTGATGCATTGTGACACAGTTCAGGGGTTTAGTCGAGTTTTATGATGGAAATAAAAAAGCCACATGAAGTTGAAAAATAACTCAATTTGATGCCTTAGCCCTTTAAAAAAAAATATGAATGATTATAAAGACAGTATATTTATCTACCCTGCTTGCTGCATGGGTGATTATGAGAGTTGTCTGTCAGTTGTTCAGTCCAATTAGTAAACCCGACTGAATTTAAAAAGAATTAAATATTAGAACTTTGGTGAAAAGCACTCGTAATGCTGTGAAAGCAGTGAGGGAAACTATTGCAGGACTTTTTCCAAGGAGAACTGTAGTCTGTCCAGTGGTTTAGATCCAGCATGTCTGCTCAAAGCACTCAGCTCTGCATAGGTTCTTGGCTGTAACTTCTTTCTTTGTGGTTGCCTGCAGCAGGGTTTGTGCCAGTCAGCATCTTGGTTGGGTGAGTTAACTTTGATTGGTGATTGACACATTTCTTAGCTATTCATTTAGCTAAGAAATATGTCAAAAAGTGGGAAAAAAAGACAACTTTACAGCTCTGTATCGTTCATACATACTCAACGCTCTACCTTTGGTGTAACTGCGATGCACACTGTCCCTCAAGCTAACTGTGATATCAGAAGATAGGCTACATCATGACATCTGCTATTCAATACATTTATGCAGTTCAAGTTGAACCCTGGTACGGGAACTGTGGAGCATGAGCAGAACACCAAGGTCAGTTTGGGTCTGATTCAGGTGTATACATGCAAGAGTAAATTGAACCCCAAGCAAGTTCTCTAAGTGTGTGAGTGTGACTTTGGGAAAAAAAATATTTTTAGTACAGAATTTTAATCAATCTTGTCATCCGTCCATGGAACTATAGTGTTGTTCTTCTCTGTACTACATTTGGTGGTAACACTTTCAGTTATTAAAACACAAGAGCGACTATACTTCCATCAGCTCCTGCAAGGTTGAGTTGATCTAAATTTTCCTACTAGGATATTTTTTTTCACAAACATGTGAGGTTAAATTTACCCCCGAGTAATTGTTGTTATTGGTAATGGGACTTGGCAAAAGACACAACGCTGAACAGACAATTAAAATATACTGTCAGCATGCACGTTTTTACTCTTCTAGCATTTAATTTCCCCTTGGGCTCTTCTAAAAATGTCATGTGACAAGGGTTTGGCTGAAGGTCATGATGTGAGTCACAAAGCGAAGCTGGCTGAGGTTTCCAGCCAGGGGAGACGGAGTGTTTCATGCTTCCTTGTTGGGACAGGAAGTGGCGGGGTAAACAGAGGGAATCCCACACGCTGACGAGGAAACTCCACAATACCATCCTACGCACAACCCACAGGGACTCTTCAGAATGCCTCCGGTCTTCTTTCCCTTTCCCCCCTATATGCACATACACATTTACTCACACAGATGCTTTGGTACTAGCTTAAGTACACATGTGCACGGGCACGCTGAGTCCCTCATGTCCTCAGTTTGAGACAATGGATATCTGAGTAGCGTCTGGCACTGATAAAAATGTAAAAGGCATTTGTCCTTTAAAGATTTTTTTTTTCTTTTTGTGTTCAGTAACTTCTCTGATATTCGTTTATCGAGCTGTGTTTTAGAATTCACAGCCAGAAGCGTTGTCATTTATTTATGTGCCTTTTGTGATGGCTTCAGTCTCTTTGATAAAAAAACATTTCTGCACACAGAAGACCCTACAAAAGAGAAAAAAGTGTGACTCTAATATGATTTAAAGATGATCATCATTGTGATGCAATAATGTGCAACGTGCCCTTTCTATATTTTCTGGGGAATTAGCCTAGTTTGTGAAATGTCATAGCTATTGCTCACCTTGGCATAGCGCTTTCTCCCCTGTTAGCAAGTGACCTTATTTCTCTTATCTGTGGCAGCCATGCAGGACCTCCGCTCATCTGTTAATGTGCCACTCATTTGTGGAGCACAAAAACTGTGTTGGGTGGAATAGGGGGTTGAGGCTCTGTGAGGCCGACGTGTGTATGTTCAGCCACCGGCTAAACGTTTGGTCACCTTTTTGTTTTGAAAACACAGTATTACTACGGTATGCTAAATGGGAAAATGATCTAGAGACTCCTGAATATTTGATGTTAATGTAATAAGAAAGTCATAAAAGCTCTTCAGATCTCAATTTATCCAGTCAACACTGTCATTGATTTAACCTGCAAATTTATAGAGGAGCCCTTCCTAACCCCCCCCCCCAGTTCACCACAGAGAATATATGCCAGTAAATCGCACGTCCAAACCACAAAAAGGATTTTTTTTCCCTCCACAATTTATATTCCAAGGGGCTTAACTATCTCATTTGAATTATTTACTTGTGGGTTTGATGGAGGGACTGGGGAACAACTATTGATCTGAAAGATTTAGAGGCTGTTGGCTAAGCTAATGGCAAAATGTGATGGTTATAGGAAGCATTGGTCTGGTTATAAATTTTTCTAACAATATGCAAAAAGCAGCAATATAAAGAGGCATAACTGTGGCCAAATGTAGTTTCCATTGAAGTTTTCCTAAAACTATGCTTTAACCAGAGGCCAAGAAAACTTGACTAGTTTGATCAAACATTTTCCGCTAATCACTTTTCATAAAAGAGGCCCCTTGAGCATTGATTGCTTTCAGAACAGATTGTGCATTGCATTTTTCTCAACACAAGCTGCACCCTCATCAGCAGTCCCACTTTAAAGTCTTAGATTTCAGAAGATCTCAGGCAGCAGATGTGACAGAGGGTCGCCACTAAAGGCCTAAGGCCACCAACCCTAATACTGGCTCAGACTGTCACACTCCTGTGATGATGATGATCCGAGAAATCGTGCATGTGGGTCAATGAGTGCCTGCCAGAGCTGCAAAAAGATGAGGGGGAGGACGAAGAACAGGGATCAATACATAATATCTTACAAATTGAATTCGACCTGGATCGACCCAGAGGGCGTGTGTGACCGGCTGAGAACTGTGGACGAGTGCATAGTAAATCCTACTGATCAGTATGGAGGAGGGTATAGAAGGAAGGTGGGGGGGCGTCTTCTCACAGGGGTGTCTGCTCAGGGGAAGGAGGCGTGAAGAGTTGGGTTTTGAGGGTTGATGGAGAGGAGACAATATATAGCAGGAGCAGAAACTGAGTAAGGTGAAAAAGATAGAGGAAGTACTGGTTTATCACCTCCAGTCAGAGGGTCACTCACTTCCCGCTGTCATTACCTTCAAGAGACCTCACCCCTAATCTGTCTCCATAATGGTGGGCTTGTTTGGACAATTTTATTGTCTCATCCGGGCTCTTCAAATGTCTGTTTGCGTTTCTGTGTGTCCGCATGGGTGTTCAGACACAAAGGAGAAATAACCTTCTATATCAATCTAGACTTACAATTTTGTAATTCTGAAAAAATCTTGGCAAATACACCGCCTCACTTTCTGTTGAAGATTAAGATGAGCTGATATCAATGCTACTCTCTTGTCAATATGAATATTAGACAGCAGACACATCTTGTCAGCATAGCCTAGCTTAGCACAAAGAACAGGGGGCAAGAGCTAGCTTCATAAAAAAGGAGCCAAATTCCTTCAACCATCACCTCTAAAGCTCTCTCAATGGAACTTTATATCTCATTATGTAATCAGTACAAAAAAAGGAAACAAAAGGGGTAATTTGGCATTTTTATTTTGTTGCACCGTAACGTTGCTCATTCTTGGCTAGGGGTAGTTGTCTCAAAAAACTCAAGGAAGTAACATGGAGAAGCTGCTATACATAGCTCACTCTGAAGCACAAAATTATCTTTTACTTTTTGGGCTCTGTATTAGTTGAACATAAAAGATAGAATGTGCTTATGATGAGCTTCAGAGGTATCAGTTGGCAGATTTTTTTTTACCTTCAAATGGAGACAAGCCAGCTTACTACTATTAGATACCAGGTTTGTGCTAAGCTAAGCTAACTACCTCTGATAAATTAACTTTGATGACCCGGGAGTTTTAGCAGCTATTCATTTTAATCTTCACAAAAATTAGACTTTGATTATTTCCAAAAAAAAAAAAGATTAAAACAGCTTGATTTGAAAACATTACAGTTCATGAGCCCATTTTTTTAATGTTTGGGGGGGGAGATTAATTAACATGTTGAATCAGTTCAAAATCGCCTAAGTTTAACCTACTAATCTCATAATGGTTCAGCAGAAATGCCTCTGTGCACCTCTTCTGAAGTACCATCAAAAGAGTTCTTCAGAAGTACAAACATATTTTATTCAGTAAATATTTTTTCATTTTCTCTCAAAAACATGCTTGGGGCAGACTTTCCCCCTGATTTTATTTCTGCAAACTGAAGTTGGTTTTCAGAGAAAGCAAAAGGAAGTTCAGAGCCTCGAAAGGTAATTCACCTACATAAGGTCTGTAGTTTCACACACATTATCTGACTGCTCGTGAGCAGAGGCCGGGGTCAAAGTGAAAAACAATCTATGCAGCGGAAAAGCTCACGGTCAATTCAAACCCAGAAGGCCCTTTGGTATCGGCCCAGCTCCGGTGACACGGGGGCTGATGTGTGGGTGTCGCTTACATGGGAGTCTCTGCATAGAGCCAGCCTGCAGAGGTTGAGGGCACATTTATTTGAATCTGTCTAATTGACATGTTAGGATCGATGGGGGAACAGAAAGCCTCTCTACAGAGTCCGCCAATACAGAGCCGCTCCCCTGGGCCCCCACACGCTGGGGCCTGCCACCCTATCAGTCACAACTATAGCACTGAACTAAAAGACCCCCCCCTGCCGCAACCCCCTCCTCACGACACTTAAACACACACACACACACACACACACACACACACACACACACAAACAGATGGAACACAGTAACTGGGAAACAGACACCAAACGACCACAGCAGACACACATATACACACAGACAATCAAACACAAAATCCTTATTGATCATCGCCCCCCACTTGTACCAGCGGCCCCACACTGTTTTGGGGGAGGGGGGAGGAAGGGCAGCATAGCAGGGGGGTCTCAGCTGATCCACTGATCCCACCATGGACAATTGGATCACACTCAGTGGTATCTACTGGAGGGCCCGTGATGTGTCACTCACAGCTGCTTTGTTACTGGAAGACCCTGACACATAAACTGCATCATTAATGGAGAGCTCAACATGACAATGATTCTATTTTTAAATAATCTAATAGCTTTTCCAAAGGAACCTTGGGAAATGACTGTTCCTCTTTATCTTCTGTTTAGGGCATTATGCGCTTTATAAGTACTGGGTAAATTGGTCGATACTGATCTGTTTTACTTCTGTAACTTACATTACAGAGAAACACCAGTGTCGACTTGACTTGAGATACGAACATTTTTTATGTACATATCTAAATCAACAAAATCCTAATTTCAAGGGTGATGTATTCCTTGTGTGTGTGTGTGTGTGTGTGTGTGTGTGCGCGTCTATTAAGAAACTTGCAGCTTTTAGTCAGGCCAGCAACACATTCTGATCATGTTAAATACTACCTTTACTGGATGGTGAAAAAATAACCCTTAAATGTATTCAAGAGTTGACATTTTCTCCAAAACATATTTGGAAAAAGGAAATGTGCATCATATAGTGTGAAAGCAATATGATGGCTGATTCATTGATTTAGACCACTTAAACATCATGACTTTACCTTGAATTTTTATGTTGTATTTTTATGTTAAGTGGGCCATATGTGCTGTCCAAACTCTGTGTTTTTTTTCTTTTCTAAAATTATGGATTTAAATGTTCAACAACCGCACAGTCAAGAACATCACTGTGATAACCCGAACTGTTTCATTTTAAATGTGGTTTTCTGTTTTCTGTCTGAACCATTAGATTTGGGGAAATAAAGCTGTAACAATATTTGACTTGGACTACACGTACACACCTCATGTGCTGCATTACTGTTAAAGAGAGAGGGGTAAGAGTCCCACAAACCAAAACAACACAGAATCTATATGTCCTTGGTATTACATTTTTTGCTTGAATGTAGTTTGCTGACTCTAACAATCAAGCTAAACAGACATACATATACAGTATATACAAAGTTATTGTTTTAAAATTAGATATTGCCATCTTTTACAAGCATTGACCTACCTTTAGGTCCTAACAGATGAAATCAAAAGGTTCCAACAAATGCAGCTGCTGACACCACAGAATGCTATACACCGCCACAGACACAGATGTTTCAACGTATGGCCCTTCTGAGGGATTGATGATCATAAATCATAGCCACTGACATACATCAAATAATATTGCTAACTGTCTGTGTGTGTGTGTGTGTGTGTGTGTGTGTGTGTGTGTGTGTGTGTGTGTGTGTGTGTGTGGGCGGATGTGTCTTTGTGGGGTGTGGAAGGGGTTAATGACTGGGAGAAAATGTCTGAGGATCTAAAAGAAAAAACACACAAGGCAGCAGCACCTGTCCCTTACCTCTATTGTATGAAAAGAAGGTGATGGGGGGTTCAGAAGGTGGGGGGGGGGGGGGGGGGGGGATAATAAATGTTTGTCTGTAGATGTGTGTATGTAACATCCCATTATGCAAAGTACACGCAGCTCGTGTGGTGGTGGGATCAAGATTTACCCCCTCCCTCCCCAATCTATGCATACACATCTCATCTTAAGCCCTCCTTAGTACTTGAATCCCCTCCCCTAAAAGAGGTTCGTTGTATATGGATTTAGCCTTGAGGGCCAAAAGAAATCTGACCCCCCCCCCTTTACCTTTTTAAACCTCAATGCTAAAACACAACAGCAGCATTAAGAAGCCACAGCTAATTACAAAGGATAAGGCTGTGGCTAATGAGTGAGGGACAAAGCAGGATAAATGTGTGTAGATCCAGAGTTTTTAATGAGGGGGGTGGGGGAAAGGGAAGAAAAGCGAGGGAAGGATGAGCTTTTGGGCCACGAGGGAGCTCCTTTTTTTGCCCAGGACACTTTGCCATTTGACTGACAACAAATCAAATATACTGGGGTAGAAGGTGACTATATCTGTTGGCAAAAATGCCCCTGTGTTGGATTCTATTAATCTGTGGTAACAATTACTGTTCAACCAAAGTGGGTCAGTACAGTGACTAAAAGAGCAACACACAAAAAACTAAACCTAGGTTAAAAAAGAGGTGCTTTTTAGGTTGTTCTCACTATAATTTAAAAAAGGTTCCCTGCAGAGATTGTTAAATGAACAAGTTAACTGCTTCACCCCTGCAGGCATCAGAGGCTTTGACATCCTCTATTTGAGCCATGACCTAAAAAATTGACAGCATGACATGTGCGCTTCTGGCACTTCTTTCTTGCCCCCCCCCCCCCCTCCTTAATGCATGCATGCACGCACGCAGTCCTCCTCCACTTCCCAGTTTTCAGCATCTTCTACACCCTCTTCCAGCTGGTGGTGACGATTGCTTTGTTTCGTCCTATTTCACTCCCTGAAGTCACACAAGCGCATTACACAAAAATGATCTGATAGCTCCCACATTATTTCTATCATTTTGGTTTAAAGTCCTGCTGGCTTCATAATGGGTTTGCATTCTTTGCCAGAACTGAGAAGCACAGATTTACTAAAGCAGAGGTTGTGTAAATAATAAAACTGCACTCGTTTCACACACCACTAAGCTGTAAAAGCGCTAGCACTAGAGTTAAAAAATGTGTTAGAACCATATTGCCAATTTGGCGTAAACACAGAGAGCATTTGCATATTCATCAGTCACACTTTTGATAATATGCTATTATTATTTGTTGATATTGTCAGAACTGCTTTTTAATCATTGTCCTTGATAGTGGTGAACATATGGGGAGTTTCCAGTACTATGATTTACTTGAAATGAGAAAAAAGTTTTGATCAGGATTCTCATAATTTTTCATTACGCATGTGAAAAGTTCTTCATTTTTTGTTTGCTTTGTGTGCTCTGCAGCTGCTGCCGAGCGTATACTAGAAATGACGTCAAAGGAGTAAGAAACGCAAGTCCCTCTCCCTTGCTGCTTCAGGTTTCAGTTTGTTACCATGGCAGCAGCTGCCACTTCCTGCCAGAGCGGGTCTTCCTGTGTTCATTCATTTTTGTGTGCACCCTACGGAGGAGTTACGAAGCGATGTGTTTACATTACCATATATGGGGTTTTATGAACAATGGGCACAGGGCTTCCCCCAAAGTCAAATAAACAACATTAATGGCATGCACACACACACACACACACACATACACACACACAGATGTTACACATGTGCAAAGACAAGACCCTGCATGCACGTGCACACAAACACACACACATACACAAGCATGCACGCTCGCAGGCACATGCACAAACACACACACACACACACACACACACACACACACACACACACACACACACACACACAAACACAAACACCACATATACATCAACACACAAAGAGCCTTTGCCATGCTGCTTATCAGTCATTTTAAACTTAACCCATTTGCACACAACTATCCTTCTTTACAGTTAAATGGAATGTAAATGTGTACACTGCTGGACATGGGAATTGAACCTACTGCTGGGCAAAGCATTAAGCATTGAGCTTAATGTTATTATGCTGGAGTTTTTTCACACCTCATCACACAGCATGAGAGCAACTTCTTTTTTCTGTTGCTAACAAGATAGCATTTAACAAACAATTATCTCCCTGTCTTGCCCTTTTATCTGTCCCCCTTCTCTTTTTGAGGCAGGTTTAGCTGAAATTCACTTTTTTTCTCAGTGGAAACTATGTCAAACCCACGCACACAGCCAGTGTTTCCTCGCTTCACGTTCTGCAAAGGCTACAAAGAAAGAGCGGGGAAGACTGAGAAAGCCCCGGCTGGAGCAAGAGAGAGACAGATTTCGTGTGGAACAGAAGCATGGGCCATAAAAGATCTATTCTTTGCTTAATGCTAACTACTGCCCCACATACCTCAGGCTGATAAGCAGGATCCATACCCCTTCCTTGCGTCTTTCGGAGGGATGAGCAGACAAGATCATGCACAGCTTGGTCTCAGCGCCGGGCTGGAGGAAAGCCAGCTGATTTACATTCAGCACACGAGGCTTCATGGGCTCTTTCTGTATCCATGACCTCAGCTGTTTCAGCACACCGTAAAGCTGCACCATAACTCAAACCCCCACATTCCCTTATGGGGGCCAAGGGTGGACGGATGAGAGAGTAACTGGATAAGTGAGGCGAGAGGGATGGTGGAGGAGAGCAGGGATGTCAGGGAGGAGGAAGATGCAAAAATGTGCATTAATCTGCCATGCACTCCTTTTTACTCTCTCTCTCTCTCTCTCTCTACCCCCTTCTGCCCTCATGCCCTGCATGCCCCTGCTGCTATATGAATACCTGTTGGATGGAAATCCAAACTCCTGTTCTGCCCATTTTTATTCAGTGCTTAGCATGATAAATTACATTGTTTGTATGAAAACCATGGTCAGAATAGAGAAACACTACACCTCTCATAATTATCTCAGAGGTCAGGCCTAATTAGCAAACAAGCCTGAGAATGTAGGTAAAGCTCTGGAGACTTCCAACTGTGATAGAGGAGAACGGGTTCGTGCTTTGTTAATATTGGACTGTCCCAGTCGGTTCAAGAGCAAGAGCCCTGGGGTGCTGTTTGCTGCTATGCCAAGCTCTGTAATTATATCTTGGACAGGGTTGTTGTTTGTGTTGCTGTTTGTCAGATATGCTGTTCATGCTTTTGTGTCACGTTGCAACAAAGATTAGCTAAATGTAACACGCTTTTGCTTCATGGGAGATAGGTCAAGTCTTACTGCTCCTTCGTTTCAGTGTCATTCAGGCTACACTATTTTTTCAATCAAAGCTCCAAGGTTGTGAAACACACCTCATGCCAACTGGCAAAGATTTCTGATTTTGCCAGGCTGTATTGAGAGGTGTATGCATACTATGAGAGAGATGCAGAAGGACTGAGAAAAAAAACAAGGATGAGGTGAAGGAAACTCAGCCAATTTCACCCCCACAGCTGCTTAAGGTCACTGGAGCAACTGCAGAACGATTTCTCGTCTACTTCTCAGAGGAAAGAGAAAAAAGGGAGGTGGAGGACACTGAGAAAAAGAGCATTTGACATATGACAGTTTCTAGAAACCTCCCAAGAGCTAAATCTGTACAAAACAGTAACAGTCAAAGTGCAGACGCCCAGCACACAGGGGGAAGAGTGATAGTTATCCAGTTATGAGAAAGACAAAGTATAGTAACCTGCTATATTTTGTGTATTCTATGCCAATATCTTACAAACTTGTATGTGTATTCACAGAAAAGGATGATTCCTATGTAATTTTTGTCCCAAAAAGCAGATGATAGGCTGACCTAATAAACCCCCAGGTCCATTGAGAATCTGTTTTTGAGCTTTCAGCTATATCACATGATCTTCCCAATCTTATTCCCATTTATTTGCAGCTGAATTTCACTCTTAAATTGATTCAATCTATAACTTTCCAATTTAACTAAATCAGCTGATGGAAGTCATTTAAAGTTCACAGCTTGCACATTAAATAATGACATCAACAGAATAGATTCATCTCGTGCTTCTGATTGGTTAGTGGTGCAAAGTCAAACAGAGTCCCCTGTTTTCAACAACAACAACAAAAATGTCAGGATGCACAAGGAAAGTGAACCAAACAACAAATTCAAACTGATTCTAAAGGTATACCCTCCCTTCAGGATAGGAAAGAATGTTTTGCATAAAATAGAAATACACATATTCTAGCTCAAAGAGTTCAAGGAGAAACAACAATGTAAGACGTGTGCATATTTGGCTTGAAGTGCAAGATCGCTATGGCCTTTAATCTAAAATTAGAAACTGACTGACATTCCAGACACTGACTGACAGAAATGATCTGTTTCAATAGCAGTGTATGCTGGTTGCCTGTGTTGAGTGACATGGAACTACACTCACTCTGTAATACCTTGGCATTTTTAATTCCCTCTCAGAAGTTTGTAGTTGTCTAAAAATAAGTAACATTTCATTGAAGCTGGTTTTGTTGCTAAGCAGCTTGTTCCATTGATATTACATTACAGTACATTTGCACTGAAGCTGTGCACTCCAGTGCTTCAGCAGTGATGCTTTCCTTGTCTTTTTCTCCCAGCTCAGCCCTGTTTGATTGGTGAGCGCCATATGTCTGGGTGGGTGTACACATCCTGTTTACCCAGTTTCCAGGGTTTATTTTAACCATGACCTCTGTGCCATTTCCCCCCCCGGGTCACATGGTCAAGCTCCGAGGTCAGCTCTTCACTGATGGGGAGGGACAGCTGAACACCTTTGAGAGTAATGAGTGCATGTGTGTGTTCACTTGTCCTGCAATGGCCCAAAAATGGCTTGTTCAGGATTTTTACAGCTGAACTACGTGTGTGTGTGTGTGTGTGTGTGTGTGTGTGTGTGTGTGTGTGTGTGTGTGTGTGTGTGTGCGTGCGCGCGTGCGTGCGTGTGTGTGTGTTGGGCCAGAAAAAGATATCAAAGCTTCTCTTCACAGCCTCACAGCTGCATAAATATCCATCAGGTAATGTTTCAAACAGAAAGCCATTCTTCTCTTTCAACTGTGCAGGGAACAAACAAAAATAGACAAAAGACAACAAGGTCCCTGCTGACCAAGCGCACAGCCCTGGGTCTTACAGAGAGAGGAGGAGGCTGGAAGGCTCCACTCTGATGTTTATACCCTGTTTTGAAGAAAATGCATCTTCAGTGCATTCACTTCATTACTCTCTTGTGCAGATGGGGCTTTCATTAGAGCAAAGAGCTGGTTTGTTGTTCTTATGTAAAATGATAAAAGGATGTACCTACACAAGAGACACAAAATGCATGAAAACAAAATGTAGAAAGAAATGAAAGGTTTTGTTTTTTTTAAGGTTTTCTTATGTAGCTGTTTCTCCTGTTTGTTTGTCCATAATTTACTGTTGTTTTCAGCCCAAATTATTCTTATTTAAAGAGAGACTTCTATAGAGTGTTTTCATAGATCATTATATATTACAAAGAGAAAAAACATAGCTGTTTCCTTTGGGGAAATATACACAATCTTCTTGGTCAGAGTTGGAAGGAAAACTGGCAAATTGTATGAGACTTGCATTCGCCTAGCAGATGTTTAGTTCAGTTTTTATTTTTATATTTTTGTACTGATCGAATAAATTAGATATAAGCTGTGTTAATTGGCGAACAATTGCTATGGGAGGCAGATTTTTTGAGGGAATAATGCATCACTCTCATCAAAAATTGAACGAGAGTGTTTGTCCACAAAGCAAGACTATTGCTTAAAGAGTGTAGAAATCACTAAACACCAGGGTTTCCCTTTAAAGGTGATGGATCGAGGACCTGGTGTAGCTCAGTTAGGTTGAGACGATGTCACATTGCACTGGTCACAGGTTCAACTCCTTGTCCTGATGCTGATTGGTGCATGTTGTGCCCCCAGTATTTCTCCCCACATTTCCTGTCACTCTACAGCTTTCCTAACAAATATAATTTTTTTTTTTTTTTTTTTTAAAAGGTGATGTTCTCTGTTTCTGTGGTTGGATGGAACTTTGACTGTGATGTAGAGGGATAGCACATTGTTGACATTGAATAAAAATGCCAAGGTTATCTTTCAGTTTTGAAGCAAGGTATGTAAATATATTCACACAACACACAACACTGTTACATACACACACAAATGCAGATAGACTGTATGCCATGAACTTTCATTATAACAAAAAAGGGCTCTATACTCGCTTTCGTGCAGCATGACATCCTGGAATATTTTCCGTTACACTCTTGTGTGTATCTGTGTGTCAGTGTGTGTGTGTGTGTGTGTGTGTGTGTGTGTGTGTGTGTGTGTGTGTGTGTGTGTGTGTTTTTTTTAGTGAAGATAGGATACAGCTGAGTGTTTCTTATCTTAGATCACACAACAACGTGTGAAACCCCAGCTCTGCGGAACTCCTCTGGATCCCAGAGCCACAGGGTTTCAGTTTGCGGTGGCAGCTGAGCCTCTCTCTCTCTCTCGCTCTCTCTCTCTCTCTCTCTCTGTTTGTCTCTTACTCTGTTTTCTCTGTTTCTAAAAGCAGTTACATCCACGGACGGTAAAACTTGCATAAAGCAGATAAGTGTGGAGGCTGAGACTGACATTCAGATGCAGTCAGAAATAGGCAGTGACTTCTCAGAAGAGGTTCTTGACAGTTGCAGAATGACTGGAAGCCGTGAGAATGTGCTGCTGCTGCAACTCTTGGTCGTTCATACGTAAGAAGTCATTATGAACACAACACAATCGGTGTAAGGCCAGTGTGTTTTGGTCACCTGCAACATTCAGAATCAAATGTGTCAACATGCTCACTTTCTGGCTTTTGCTTTTTTTTTTTAATGATTTTAAGTCCTATTTTATTTTCAGCCTTGAAAAATGTCATGAATCAAAAGAAAACTACATAAAACATCCATACTTTATCCAGACTTTGGTTATTGTTAAAATATGTTATCGATCATCCTTAATTACTTAATATTCTCTTAATCAGAATTGCCTAAGTATCAAAAACCCACTCTTAAGACATTAAGGAGAGTTAATAAAAAGACCACTCTTAAAAACAGTTCACTGTTAAACATGGAAAAGGGGACGAATGTGTTTAACAATATACACGGGGGTTCAACTATTTCCATTAATTATTTTCATTCATTTGCATTTAAAAACAGATTTTGTTAAGCCTTTGTTTTGAAATTGTGTACTGTCTTAAGCTGAGGGTATTTGACTTCCTGTTGGAATACAAACAGCCCAACTATTAATATAAGAGAGTTTGGATTTATGTCATGTAAGCTGATAAAATGATTCAAGGGAAAGGCATGACAATTGATGAGCTAATCAATGATTGATCTCGCATTCTTCTGTGTCATCGGGCTTCTATCTTCGTACTTTGCCAAGCCAAGCGTTCACTACAGGTCAAGGACAGGGAGGAGGTGTGTCTGCTTATATGCAGAAGGCCGCTGTGTAGGAGGCTTTCATTAGCAGTATTTTTCAGATGGAATATGAAAGGAGAAGGACCAGGTAAAGCGGCAAAGAGACACATTTGTTGTCCTTGGCCTGATTCAGAAAACAAACACAAACAACACAAGACAGCTGGCCTTAACATAGTATCAACAAAAACATGTGTCAATTTATATTAAAGAGACAACATTCGGCTAAATGTCAGAATTATATAAGGGTTGAAATAAGGTCTTCATTAACAGGAAGATCATTGAGGTAATACATTTGATGAAGTGCTGTGTAATATCTCACTGTGTCTATATAGCCTCTGTCTGCCATAATGCTTTGCTGTAGCTTCTCACAGTATATGTATCGTGTTATTGGCCCCCAGCCCGAGCCGTGCTCTGACATACAGCTTTGCCCTTTCATGTTCAATCCTCTCCCAGCTATTTCTTGACGCTCAGAGTCAAGCTCGCTTCTCAGCCGCGCTACAAGTGCTGCTTCATAACACCTTTTGCTGTGAGTACATGTGTCAGGAAGCGGGCTTCGCACTAGGCACGGCATTTTCTGCTTTTCCAATCTGTCACTCCACTTCCATATTCTGTCTCATCTCGAGGCCGGGCTGCACTCACAGATGTGGAGAACATACACATGCACATGAACCCATGTCTCCTGGGATGTTTTCTGTGTTATTTTCAGGACTGAACTGCTGTGTTTGGTTGAAATGTGCACCTGATCGTCAGTGTAATGTGGAGATGTATTATATGGTAAACAATACAGAAAAAAATTTAATAGGACTCATCATTGGATAACTGAGATCAGTAGGAGCAAACGATAAAACCAGCATTCCCCAAATCTGTCAATAAATAGTAATTCATACCAAATGTCTACAGCCCCCAGAAACCTTCTGCCCCTGTGCTGCTAACATACAGTCTCTAAAGTCCTCTATGAATCCATTTACAGCGCCTGTCCACCCCTCTGCATTCTGAGATGGTTCAGTCCAAACATCAATTACATTAGCTTCTGATATAGTGCAAGGCAATATTTTATCAATGCAATTCCAGGCTTCTCTACGTTTCCACATGCCACTCATATCACATTCCCTCATGAAATAGACTCTCACATGAAATATTAGACTGAACAGCACCTTTCACTCAATGTTATTGAATGGGTTAGGAATGAATACTCGCAGAGACAACCTGACGTACTCATTTTGTTTTTATTTATTTATTACCTAAAAAAGAAAATGTTCTATCACAAGTCACACTGAAATGTATTGCTTAAGAAAAAAAAATATATTCATATATTTTTTCCTTTTTTTTTTCTCCTTTTTTTTCTTTTTTGGAAACATTTTTTTTTTGTTTCCATTATAATCCACCAAAAAACAAAAAATGTTTTTTTACGGACACGAGCAACCAGCTGCTGCCGTGTCCCAGCAAACCTTCGCCCCCAGCTTTAAAAAAAAAAAAATGCACAAAGAAATACATAATTCACAGTTACCATTTTGGTTTCATAAATTAATACAGTCACACATGTGCTACACCGGTCTAGAGCTAGAACATTGTAAATTGTATTCTTGAATCCTGTTATTTTCAATAGTTGGCTACAAGAAAGAACAGGCAACTTAAATGACCAGAATTCCACCAACGAACTGTTTTTTTCTCCTCTCTGTAATGCATTTGTCATCTTTTTTGTTTTGTTTCATCTTCTTTTTGAATTTCACACAGAAGTGAGGCACACACAGAGTATAGTTCATACATATACAAAAAAAATTAAATAAAATTTGGGGGGGGCAGGGGATAATATTGTCCATTAATCCTAGTTTGTATCCAAGGAAACAAGAAGTGCATGTAGTCTGGAGTCCTCAGAGGACCTTTCTTATCCTGCATTGCGGCTGCTTCTTGCCATCTAAGTACTATGGTGTGAACTTGATCAATTAACGAAAGTTACACAGATTTAACTCTGTTCGCAGCTTGTTGTTGGGAGAACTGAGTTATCTGGGATGTTAAGAAAACAGAGAACAACAAGCATGGCAACACAATGAAGGAACAGGACGAAGAAAGCTGAGTGAAACACCACCTTTTAAATCCTGATTGATTCACTCAAACTGGATTCACCCCTTAAATCTCTGACTCTCATGGCTGTGAACACTATAGTCCTGTGGATCAACCAAGGAAAAAAACAATTCTGACACTGACGCAGCAAGGGCAACATTTTTAAGGCACAGAAGCCTTGACATAATAGAGACTCCACCAGCTAAAAGCACTAAACAACGGATGCCCAGTGTCCTCAGTGACAAAAATTGCGCCTTGATGACAACAAGTCTGACAACAATGCACACAGAAAGTTCAAAACAAAAACAAAAAATCCCGCCCCCATTGTCCCCAAGTGTCTAATTTTTTTAGTGAAAGGTAAGGCCACTTAAAAAAAAAAGATGAGGTTCACCAAAATGGTAATCTCTCACTGCAATCTCTGGGAGTGCAATAGTGGTAGGGTGGTCAATTGATCAGACAGACAGACAGGAACAGAGACAGATGCTTCTCTAGGGTATGTTTTGACGGACAGTTCTGTATATCCGCTGGTCTGTTGGATCCCTGCGAGAGTACGTCCACATGAGCCTCGGTTGGTCTTTAGGCTGGGAGGAGGGGAGGCGGCTGAACAGTTTGTAGGCTGTCTGGGTCCTTGAGAATCACCAGCGCTCGTGGAGGAGCAGAGAAAAGTCACTTGCTCTTTGCTCATCATCTCCATTGTCACACAACAGGAATGTTCAGTGCTGAGCAAGACGCAAGTCCACACTTAACTTCATCTGTTTTGGTTTTGTGTCGTTAATACTTTAACAGGACACTGTTATTCTAACGTTGAAAAAGAAAAAAACAATACATAAAACCTAACCAACAAAAGCAGCATTGTTTAATTTTCTTCACAAATTCATGCATGTTGTTAACCTTCATTCCCCACAGCACCAATTTCTTTAATTTGTCTTCCATCAATAGAAAAAGATCAGTGTAATCACACTTCTGCATGCAAAGAAAAGTCACTTTTCCCCTCTTGCTTTTTTTTTTCTTTTTTTTTCTCACTTCAAGTCCCCATATGTAGCAGCGGAACTGTGAAAGGCCTAACCTGATATGTCAATGGATGTACTGGTGGAGGCACTAGTTAATGATGCTGGAAACTGATCCCACCTCTTCTCCCTCTGCCAATAGAAAAATAAAGTCATCATTAAGAGGACTTGGTAAAGGTTCACCTCACATGGGCATAGAACTGGGAACCATCTCTGAATGTATCCTGTCGTGATAAGAAGTTGTTACAATTGCAGCCAATCTTTATGATTTTGAGAAACTAACAGGTTGTTAGAGAGTATATATAACTCGGGACAAAACATGGGAAACTCTAAAATCAATTTACACGAAAGTCAAACACACACACACCCTCATAAACCTTTGCCAATTGTCACATGTATGTACACAAACCAATACAAACCCTCAACAAGTCCATTCAGGTCTGTAAGACATGAGGTGGGCTGGATGAAATTTATTTTCTATATCATTTGTTGTGGCTAGACGACTATAATCCATGAACGAGCTAATGAATGATTGAATGGATGTACTAATTTGTTGGTAGTCAAAGACTTGACTAAAGCCACACAGGGCTGCTGTTTTTTGAAAACAGCAGATAGGAAGAGAAATAAAAAATAGATCTTTTTCCATATACATTTTAAAGATTTTTAAATCCTCTAAAGCACTTTCTGTTAATATTATTTCATTTTGTTTAATTCATTAATTATTCCTATCAATACCCTATGTCACTGAGGTTGATATCAATACTTCCATATTCATTTTTTGTCTTTCAGGCCCCACCTCTTCCTTCTTGCACACTCTGACCAGCTGTTATAAATCAAGAAAATGTGCAAATCAACGACTACTTTGAACTGTTATATGAAAACCTGAATGCTTTGTGAACAATGCTACATATTTTTTTTGTTTATAAAATATAATAATATGTTTCAAAACGGAACAAAAAAAAAGTTAAACCACCCCGTTACAGGTTAAAAACTACACTCTGGTTTGTGAGTTTTGAGATCGATAAGAATGCCCGTTGGAGTGATCCATAGTGCGACAGTTCTGCCTTTCCTGGGATGAGGAAACACTGAGGCCTCTGGTGCTCCCATCCTGTGAATAAGTCCAGTGTGGATCTCTTCATTGATGTCCAGAGTGCGCTTCAAAAAACAAGTCTTAAAAAACAAAATCTCAAAATACCACCACCACCACCCAATGAATTCTGCTATGCTTAAGTTCCAGTATAGTCTCTGTAATCATACTGTAAAATGTCTTGTACACTGTAAAGTGGAGCTGTCCAAATCCAAGCATCCAAAGAAAGTTCTGCTGCTATTGATGCTGTTTTTCACATGGTCAACTGTGAATGACAGAATGGGATTTAAGTCTTCAGGGAGCCTTTTTTTTTTTTTTCATGTGACAGAAGCCAGTCTCAAAGACAACGTTGATTTTATCATTTTCCAAGACACGTTTGCGCATTTCTGTGTCACCTCCTGCCCATCACGTCCCTTACAGTATAATAAGTAAATCCCAATCAATGCTTTGCGCGTCTTTGAATTCATCTCCGAGCGTGTTCAGGCCAAGACGAACTCTGTCTTCAAGTCAGCCTTGACATCGGGCTTCCACACTGAATCGTCAAAGTCCAGGTCCAGGGAGCCCTCGCTCGACATGCTGCTGTTGCTGTTGCTGCGTCCGGCCTTCCTGTTGGGCAGCCACTGATAGGGAGCTCGCTGGTCCCGCCTGGCCTTCCTGCGCAGACGCTTCTGCTGCATCAGCAGCTGCAGGCGCTCCACCTTGCAGCGGGTTGCACGGTTCTCGGTTTGACGCAGGCGGTCACCTGGACAAAGAAAAAAAAAAAAGGAGACAGACGGTCAATCAGGTATTCCACATGCTCTTGCTCTGACATATGCACACACACAAAAGGTGGAATTTGTTGCTTAACTCAGTCGCTGAGAATGATTATCCCACTCTGTGCCATTTTACCCCCTGAATGGAGAGACCTTTTCAGACCTGACTCTCCTTGAAAACTAATAAAAAGTCCAAAAACATCCAAACACCAACCCGATACGACCACCTGCCTTTGATATCTGCACCCTTAACTACAGATGGCGTGCATCAGTGTCTGGATGTGCCACTAAGTGCATGTCTAGCTGTTGATGTGCCTATAGGAGAATATCGTCTTGAGGGAGAGGCCCTGCACCGCACTGTGAATGCTCTCCTACAGTGGCCAAGTCGAGCCTAATTCAATTTATACGTATATTCAGGAGGTTGGAAGGAAGGAAAAGCAACCACAATCTATTAGCCAGCTCCATTAGTATCTGTCTGGGAATTAAATAATTAAATAATGGGCTAGAATGTCAATAAGCCGAAGCAACGTGGCCATCTCTGCCTCTGCTGCACACCACACACTAACACACACAGTCAGACACTCAAATCCGCATTCAAGTACATCATGTATTCACTAACCCACATACACACAATATGTAGGCTCACACGTACACATACGCAGAGACGCAGATAAACACACAGGTGCACACGCTCATGGTTGCATGCGCACAAACACACAGCAACAGCAGCAACAGCCGCAGTAGCTTTTAAGGTGGATCGATGGCAAATTAAAAAGACCTATTGATTAAACCTTAGCTCTAGTGCAGCCATCCATCTCGGGCCCAGGACAACGCTATTGGCTTTCAATAGAAAATGCAAGCGAATGGAAATTGTAAGCGGAGAGAGAGGGACAGGGAGAGATTGGGTTTTTCTGCTGTTTTTTTTTCTTTATTATGGCTGTAGCTTCCCACTCTCAGCTCATTGACCCAACACTCCCCCCATCCCTCTTTCTCTCCTTACCCCCACTACCTCCACCTCTTTCAGCCACCCCCTCCCCCCCCCCCTTCCTCCTTTAGCTCTTGCCCCACGTCTCCCCAGAGACAGCTATAGGTGGGGCAGTGTGAAGAAGGGGAAGCAGGATGCGAGACGAGAGAAGGGGGGAAGGAGAGGGGGTGGCGTTGTGGGTTAAGGAATTCCTCCCCCAGGGGCAAGGGGGATAAAAAAAGGACGGAGGAAGAGGGTAAAAGATCAGCTGTAGGTGGCAGTTTTCCGAATCGATCATGCCCTCCTCTGCTTTCCCCCCATCGGAATGAATTCCGGACTCTGTGTGGGCTTAATTTACCTCTTTCCCTCGTTTGCTTATCGGATCGAGCAGTGCAGAGCCTTTTCTCCAGCTATAAATATACAGTCTGGCTGTGCATACTAAAGAACAGCGTGTATGTGCACAGCAGAGTTAAAAGAAAAGAATACTTCCTAACATCACAGTCATCAAGACTGGGTTTTTTTTTCTCCACTTCCTGCCAACATGTTCTGCCCTGATACAAACATGTGTGTACGTCTAGATGCCATGTGTGCTGCTGTGTGAGGGCAGTGTGTCATCTCCGGAGAGCAAGGGCTGAACCAAAGGGGGGGTTCTCCTACATTAGAGCCATTGTTCCGCTGCCTCAGCTCCATGTGACACTCATACACGCAGCCTCAAGGCTTTGTTCCCCCTCCAGTCCTCCCTCTTCCCCTTATTCCCCTGCTTCGGCTAGCCAACAGTGAAACCGCCCCTCGGCTGTGTTGAAATATGGCTGTACACAATGAAAAGGCACAAAGCCAACACATGCCTACTTACAAAAACCTTTTTGTCTGCTACAATTTGCCTTCAGAGTGTCTCAGTTCAAATTCACTCTTAATTTTAGCAGGGTAGTCCACTATGTCATGATCATATTTGCCATAGAGGTATATCTACTGAGACAACTTAACAATATACAAAACAAACACACACACACACATATGCACATGCTGCCTTAAGGGCAGTTTGATGGATCTGTAGGTCCTGGCCTTTGGCTTGGCAAAAGCTCCAAGAATGTGCTTGGAGCTACACTAAACTTAGTGTGTGTGTGTGTGTGTGTGTAAGTGTTAGTGTGCATGTGTGTGTCCATTCATGAGCATCACTACCGGAGCCCTGGGCAGCTAGGCCGGACACAGCTGGCCGCAAGGACCTCCAGACTATGTTTATGACAGTAAGGCTATTATTAGGGCTGGCTAAGAAGGACAGACTATACACACAAGACATACAGATATATACACACACACACATACACACAAGCTGGCCCAGAGCCTGGATGCAGCGACTCCAGTTTGACGTGAGCACAATAACCTTGGAGGACCCAGAGAGGGGTGGGTAAGAGACATAGGGAATGATTGACACAGAGAGAGAGAGAGAGGGAGAGAGAGGGAGAGAGAGAGAGAGAGAGAGAGGAGGAACCCATGTTCATACACAACGCTGTGTGACACAGACATAAAAATAAAATCTTCTAAGTAAAGCTCACTAGAATATAACAAATAGAAGACAGGTTAAGGGCACAGAGTTGTACCTAACACCAATTTCATTTTCTTCTGCTCTCTTTTACAGCTTGTTTGACTGCAAACAATCCAACTCTCAAACCTGAGCATTACGTTTTTCAATCTCCAAACCGTCCTATGTGCCAACTCTGACACAGGACTTTATATACACAGAGCACTGCAGAGAAAGCCAAAGGAAAACAGACAGAAAGAGAGGGAGAAAGAAGGGGTGATCTATGAATAATCGATGCGTCAGTCAGTTTTCCTTGCCTTTGAGCCCAGCCCAGCAACACAGCAAGGACTGAGATAGGGAGCACACGGGAGGGGTGGGAGGAGTGGGTGGGTGTAGGAGAAGGTAGAAAGAAAGGGAGGAGGGCTGCAGTGTGCAGGACGCACAGGAAGATTAAAGGAGCTTCTCCTTTTATTGATTGTATAAAGATTGGCCTTCATTTGCAGTTGTGTTAGTGCTGTTGTTTGTTTGTTTTGCCTTGATAAGTCTTGTGATCTTGCAGAGAGAACATTGTGTTTTGCTCTGCATCAAGGGAACCAGGGGCGAAAGAGAGGGAGGGATGGACAAGAGAAAGAGAGAGAAACAGAGACGAGGAAAGAAAATCACATTGCAGCAAAGTCAGCCTTGGTTTCGTCAAGTGCTACTCTTTTCCCCAGTCGAATAGTTTTAACTTCTAATTAAATCATTATAATTATCTTTGTATTGGTGATATTGGAATGACCCCAAAGATACAGTGGTATTCCAAATTATGGTCAATCAATTTTGATTTTGTGTGCAAAGCAATGACTCTGGATGTTAATCATTTAAGTAAATCACATCAAAATACATTTTTTCAAAATATAATTGAACAGAAAGACAATAAATCGTAATATTGAATATTGACGTTTCGCCTCACCTAACCAATGGAAATGTTTTAACTTTTCATATTATTTATAGAGTTTCTGTGTTGTCGACTAATTAACCATAGAATAAGCTGCATGTTGTGATTTATTTCATTTGACATCAGGAAGAACCAATCAGGATTGAGGAGGTCGGTTCCAAAAGTTCATCTAACGCATCACAAACTAAAGCAACCAATCAACTTGCAGCTAAAATGAACATTTTGACAGCCATTGAAAGGGCATTGACAGCCCTGCAGGGACACAAGCTCTTCAATGACTTTTAGACTTGATTTGCATTCTCTCTCTCTCTCTCTCTCTCTCTCTCTCTCTCTCGCTTTTCTCTCTCTCCTTGTCGACAATGAAAGGGCACCTGATGTGCTTGGCTAGCATTGCTGGCTAGGTGCTTTGCTGCGTCGCGGGGGTGTTTGCAAGTTACCGCTGCACGTGTGTCACACCAAACCTCTGTGTGGGTGGAAAGAGGAGTAAAGCCAACAAGGGGATAATGTGCGGGGCCTCGGCTGAGCAGGTCAGGGATTAAACACAAGGCTCAATGGGCATATCTCTGTGCTCCCCACTAGTTGTTTTTCTTGCCCAGTCCCAGCCAGCACGAAGCTAACATGACCTGACAAATCGAAAGGGAGACAGGGGGGGTAGGGAAGGCACACAAGGGAGGAAGGGGACGCCGGAGAAGCTTTGAGAGCTAACTTTGCCGCTGTCTGTGGGCCTGTGTTGAACTAAGGCAGCTGCAGTGGGAATTGAACTAAAAGGCAGCCCTATAATCCCACAGCCCTCCCCTCGTCTGCCTGACAATGGCTCAGCCTGGTGCCCTGTATGCAGCCCCTGTCCCTGGCCCCTGCACAATAGCTGTGGCTGGGCAGGGGGCTGAGAGGCTGGAGGGGGGTGCCGGGGAGGTCCACCCTACTCAGTAAAGGAATTCAGCTAACAATCAGCATGCCAGGCCATCCCAAAGCCCCCCTGTTCAAGTCCGGGGCTGACAAATCCCCACACTCAGCAATACTGCCCCGCAAAGCCTCAAAACCAAGTGAGCTGCCAAAGCCTTTAACCAGGCATTTGTGGTCAAGTGTGTGTGCATGTGTGTATCGTCAAGCTTTTTATTTACGCTTGTCTTCTCCCCTCACACATGAACTTGCAGTTGAAAGGGTAAAGGCTCTCCGGAGACGGCCCAGCTATGTGACATTTTCAAGTGGCTGCTTCGTCCTAGAGTTTGACTGCACAAACACACATTCTGGCTGATGGGAAGTGCAGTATATTCCGGCAGCTGAATGAAGGCAGGTTTCTGTGAAGCAGTGTTAAGCTGTGGTGTTAAGTCCAGTAAGTCTTCCATCAGGTGTCAGCTGATAAGACCGCCTAAGAGCGCTTCGTCATCGGCTTCCTTAGCACACCATGTGGAACAGGATAGCAGTCGGCACGCACAGACACGTCGGCACGTTCATTGTATTAGTGAGCTAAACTGTGCTCGCTAGGGCTGACAACTTACTCATTCATATCAATTTCTGGAAGTGTATATTGTGTGCAGGAAGTTTGAGAGGGTGCTTAAGTCCGAATATGACTTTAGACAGGCTGTTCCTTCTTTCATTCTTTTTTCCCCCTTGTTAAGCAGTGGGCAGTTACTAGACTGATGGACAGGATATGAGCATCCATGAGATGAATGAAAGCTTAGTGTTGTAGTTTTAACAATCCCCCTCTTTCCTGTCCTCCTCCTCTCCCTGCCCTCGGCTTCACAAAGGCAATTCTTCTCAGAGCTGCATTTTGGAATAAATCTATCTATTAAAAGGCCAAATGAACACAGACAATATATTGATGCGTGGCACAGACATGGAAACAGAGGGAGGAAGACAAGGAGAGAGATGGATTTAACAGACAAGGCAGTTTTGACTGTAAATGGGGGAAACACTGGCGTGGGCTGTTGAGCTCAGACGTAAATGGATGACAATAGTGGGAGAGGAGGGGAAGGGCAGGAGGGGGGCTTGTAAGTGGAGGCAGTGAAGGAAAGGTCTTCCCTGAGTTAGGAAAATACGCTGGTGTTATTCCAACTGTTCGCTGAACACTTATAAAGGGCTCCCAGGGTGAAGCAAAAGAATAGTGGACATTCCCCAGTCAACTTGTATTCACTGCTACACCTAAAACACTTCATTCTGCTGCATCAGAAGGTCATTAAACAGGAGACAGGGCAGTGAAAGACAATAGAATTGTAATCTCTTGCCTTTAAAACAAAAGAAAACATTAAACATAAGTCACTGTATATCAGGACCCTCCCTGACAGACTATTCAACAAAATGTACCCTCAGCTCACCAAAGACTGTCTCCATTTCCTCAACAGGAGATAAGGATGCAGCAGGAGACAATGCTGTTTCTCTCGGCACAGCCAGTCTAACCTTACAACATCGACTGAATGTTATCTGTTCTGGACATCTGTCTGATACTCAACATCCTGTGTCTCTGCAAGGAAAGGAGTTTTCTTTTTTTTTTTTTACGGTATCATCTTAACTCCAGCACCTGCCCAGGCCCAGCCCCTTGGGCACGGGTAGCTGCAGCACTTGCTTAAGGAGGTAGGTTAAACCACCCAAAGCCTAATCTAATCTAAACATAGCCCAGCCCAGGCTTGAAGGGGTAAACTTATCTCCTTGGCACACAAAAACAAAGCCAACTCTGCTGCCTGACAAGTGAAGCCTGACTGAACAGGTCTGGAGAAGCTGGTGTTGCATTACTAAGGAGAGCCCCCCCCCCCCCTCCTCTTATTTCTTCCTATTGCCTAAAACCCAGGAGAGATATTTATGACTGTTTGTTCTTTAATCTGACGTTTCTGTTCGTGCTTTGTAAGGATTTTAAGATGAAAATATGATCTTGAGAAGACAATGATGCCAAATTATCTCTAAAGAATTGAAAGCTACCTATGATGAACATAAGACAAGAAGCTGAAAAAACAAAGATAACTTATTTTACTTGAGTAGGTTGAAATGCAAGCTCAAAAAACAGGTTCTAAATTGCCAGACATCCACAAAGACATACACACACTTCCTAAAGCGGAATAAACTGCAGTAACATCTGCTTTAAGAGAAGTCTTAGTGTGAGTGAGTGTGTTTCTGTTTGTGTTCATAACATGCTTGAATGAACAGAAGGACTAAGGTTTAGAGCCACTCACCAGGGGGCTTGCACATGCGTATTTGACTCTGGCACTGCACCAGTGGGTGAAGGATCGGCGCAGGGCTGCTAGGGCTGCTGGCGGGCACCGAGGTAGCTTTGGCAGAGAGGCCTGTCATGCCAACAACCGGGGGAGAAGGAGGTGGCGATGGGGATGGGGAGGTAGGTGAACCACACTGGGTCTGGTAGCGGAGCTGGGTGAGAGAAGGGGGCATGCCCTGATAGTGGCGTGTGGCGCTCAGGAGGTCATTCAGGATCTGAAGGATGGTACCGATATCTCGTCTGGGGCGCCCAGTGCTGTCCTGGCAGTTAGGGTGCAAAGTGCCTGAGAGAAGGAGCATGGAAATGGTGTTATAGGAGATGCTTTTCAGTTTTCGAAAATAAAAAGCAGGAGAACATAGAAGACAACCCTTCCTCCTCCCCAACTGAGAAACCATAAAAGAGCTTCTTCCATGTATACACTATTATTAGTTAGAGCAACAATTGATCTTAGTTAGCTCAGTGGGCTCTCACCTGAAAAGGTCCCTGAGAAGACTCCGGGAGCGTGGTTGACAAAGCTCTCAATGATAGCGCCTGGTTTACGGGAGCGTGTAGATGGACTGCTGCCACTGGTGGTGCTGCAGTTAGCCTGGAGAATGAAAACAAAAAGAACAGACATTAGGTAAGCGTATAGTACATGGAGACACACATCTGTACACAATCTGTTTGAGTTGACCTTCCATACTGTGTAAAAATAAACATCTGACAACAGTCATGCATATCTTGTGCATGAACATCTTGTCCTTGGGAATGCTGACATCATGTTCTGACCTTTACTCTTATGTGAACGGTATACATCTGTGCTGAGTTCTGTAAGGGACCTTTAGCGTGTTGTTAATACTATTTGCACTATGTGGACAGTCTATGCAGCGCAAAGCTAAAAGTTATAAGACCCCACCGTGCTAGAAACCTGAGCCATACTGCCATGCTATAGCCTCAAAACACCCAGGATACCTTGTTACCTCAAATTCAACCCTGCTGCTTCACCTTAGCATAACTCAGATCTCTCAATTGACATCTGAAAGTGAAACTGAAACCCAGGCAAAGGTCTTCATGTTTGTATGCAAGTGTGTGAGAGCCTAATGAAGAACAGCCATTTCCGTTTTCTCAGAACTAAACTGTCCTGTCTTTCTGTGTTTTTTTGGTAGTGAACTATCTCTCCCACATAGCCTACTGACATCTGGTTCGTATTCCCTTTCTATAGACTGGAGCACAGGGAGGTAGAGAAAGTATAAACTGCATATTTGGATGGCTGAGACAAGTAAGTGTGTTTGTGCATGTGTGTGCAGCTGTTGTTTTAGATAACTGAATGGTTGTTAAGATTAATGACATATGGCTGACAATATGAGGTTAGTGATCAGTCGTCGCATAGAAAAAAACTAAATGTGCCTCTCTGATTATTTTACTCTCAAGCATTTTATCCTTCCTCTCCCCCCCGTGTGTCTCAGTGGGCAGGATGAGGTCATAGGGCTGTCGTAACCATCGGGGCTGATGTGTGTGTTTGTATGTATTTGGGAAGCTGACTGCACTCCAGTGATGACTAAGTGCACTGTGGTTTGGAAAAGCGCACACGCACACACACACACACACATCACGTGCAAACCTTTTGCAGATCTAAGTAAACCATGGGTTCGCCAGCATGCTGCTGGGATATCCCACTAATCTAATCAATTTAATGGAGACTGATTTAGTTGTGTGCGTGGCACCCGGGTCAAACGGTCAAACCTGTCCCCACCATTATTCTTTCATGAGAAGGCTAAGTGCCAGAGATGACATCAGTTACGTAAAAGTTAAGCTATTTAACCACTATCTACCACTGTGTCTGTAGCAGTTACAATAAGGAGAACACTTTAGATGTTTTACATGTTTGTTGTCTCATTATTCTAAAGCCGAAGTCAAAGCTGTAAAAGTAAACATAAACAATAAAGACAAAAAACAATATATTAAAGGCATACCTCAGGGCAGAGGACTGGGGCTACAGGGCTGGCCTGGCCAATGTCTTGGCTGGTTTGGCCTGAGGAAGGCTGGTGGTAGTGGTGGTTGTGATGATGATGATGTTGATGGTGGGCTGGAGAGCGGAAAAGACCTCCGGGGATGTGTGATGGGCGAGGGGAGTGGGCTTGAGGAGGAGGAGTAGGGGGGCTACAGTGAGCTGAAGAGGCTGACTGGTGGTACATTGGAGGGAGGGGTTGGTGGTGCGTGGAGGGCAGGGGGAAGGATGGGGAGCCAGGAGAAGAGGGGGAGGAAGGGACTAACTGAGGCTGGGACAAGTGGGGGCTGGGATGACTGTGTGGATGATGGGGGTGGGGGTGGGGGTGGGGGTGGGGGTGGTGGGAGTGAGGGTGGGGGTGAGGGTGAGGGTGAGGGTGGGGAACACGAGGTTGCCCCGTTGGCTGCCCCACTGCAGTGTCTGCGTTGCCCCGGGTTATGACGTGTCTGTGCTGGAGCTGGGGACCACCAGACTGCTGCGCCGCCAACTGGAGCTGGACGAACATCATGTGATCGCCAACACGCAGTGCCAGGGTGAGTGGGGAGCGGCCGGACAGGAAGTCACTGACCTGCACAGAGACAAAAGAAAAATATATTTGAGTAATTCAGTTAATCTGAGAAAATGCAGAAAATTCAACAACATAGAAACTTCATTTAGAGCCGAAGTATTCCCCAAAAAGAACTATTCCCCATGCACAATGACTTCGTCTCCTTTAAATGAACAGTCTGCACTGTAAATGGCAGTTCAAATGCACACAACAGTTCTTTGAGGAGCTCCCCCTCTCATAGAGATATACACATCACATTATCCCATCATGCAATAAATCACTCTTCTGTAACACTGCCCTATTTACATCTGTTGCGGAGTGTCAGTTGAGGGGACCTAATGGGAAATACACAAATAGAGCCCACTCTCTCTTACTTCCCACTGCCCTCTCGGTCCGTTCTTAGTCAGCAGTGTCATTCTGCTCGGAGACAGAGGCCACCCTTCTGCCTGGCCCGGGGCCTGAAAAATCAGTCCCACGTCCAGGAAATACACCCCGCCTGCCTCTTAAACACAGAATGGCCAATTGTCCTCGGCGGATCTGGAAGGGCTGCCCATTTTAGGAGCTCTGGCAACAGCTAACAGGGACCAAGAGTGGAGGCCTTCACTGACCCAACAGTGGCCCAGATGGACACACACAAACATACACAGGATAGCCGAGGTGTCACAATTTGGCTGGAGGATTCATACTAAATAACAAAAGTTATTTTGTCCCACATCTGCGTGCACTAAGCTCTGTGGCTGTATTGACACTCACTCGGTCACTCCTGAAGTCTATGCATATGTGTGATAGTGTGTGTCATTCGGAGGTCAGAAGCCTCTTTGGGCCTTGAAGACTCAGCAGCAATGACATCTAAGGTTCTCCCCAAATAGAAGCAAATAGAGGCAAACACATACAACCAGCATCTACAAATACAATGTGACACCTCTGTCCAAAAAGGTTTCAACAACTACACTTCCCTTCTGTCTTACAGTCCCCTGGGAGGGACACAGAAAGACAGAAACAACATCAAAAAGCTACACAAGTGGAAGAAAGAGAACACAAAGTTGACTGGAGATGCAGAGAAATAACAATAAAAAAGCAGAGAAAACAAGTGATACATACATACAAAGACAACAAAAGAGAGCAGAGGTCTCACTCCCCACAGACCCTGCAGCTTTTGGAGTGTGCCATGAGATGTTGGCCTGTAGTTAACCCTGTGAATCACCAGGCTCTGCCCTCTTTCTCTGCTTTCTTCTGCTTATTTATTTCTCTATCGACTCCTGCCTCTCTGTTGCCAGGGTGACCTTTGCACATTGGTATTGATATAGTGTGAAAAAGAGGATGGACAGAGAAGAGAGGCAGGTGAAAGGACGAGGGGGGCTGGTCAGATCTAATGGCTGCATTTTAACCTGTAAATAATCAACAGCCTAAGAAGCACCATCAGCATATAGGATGCCGCAGGATAAACAGTAGTTCTTCACAGAGTAAACGCCGATTATAATGGCTTTCTGATAGTCAAGTCAACACCCACAATGATTAAGACAATAAACAGAGAAGGGTGGGGTGTGAAGTGAGGAGGAGGAGAACAGGGCAGGGCCCTACCTGAAAGGAAATTCCAGGTACAAAAGGTCACCTGATATACATGATCTTTGTGTTTGTGTCTGTTCGTGACCTCTGGGGGTGGGGGGGGGGGGGGGTGACTGAGCCTGTGACTGACAGCTGTCAAGAGAATGAGTCGGCAGTTTGCCAACCCAAAACACACACACAACTTACATGTACACAAAGACAGAGCCCCTGAGGGAGACCATCAACCCTGTTTATTTAAAGGAGGGAGAGAGATGTGGGAAACACCCCTGAGAAGAGAGTATCTGTTTGTCTATGGGACTATTCACATACCTCACCCTGCACCTACTTCTATCCCGACTGTTCATCAAGTAGGTATAGGTCACAGCTCACACCTGATGTTAGAATCTTTCTTGAGATGCTGCTTTTTATCAGATGTTACTTTATGTGATTTCTTAAGCTGGGCAGAAAGTGCAATTACAGAATGAAAATAAAAATTGCATTTCTAGTCACTTATATAACGGATAGGACTGCAGTGGGCTTTTATCAACTTCTACACAATGTCAGAGTTGTTCAAGGAAAACCAAATCAAACATGTAGGTCACAGACACATTCACACTGTTCAGACTGCAGTTCATATGATAAAGGAGCCACCAAAATGTCAATTTCTCAACAGAGAGGAGCTCGGTTGCCTTTACAATGACTGGTGCAGATTTAATAATTTCAGTGATTTTTTTATTTTCTATTTTAATGTTTATTTTCTTTCCTCTGTCATGATGCTTTTGATGTCTTGTGTGAAGCACTTTGAATGTCCTTGTTGTTGAAATGTGCTATATAAATAAACTTGCCTTGCCTATCCTTGGTGTTTATTACTGAAAACCACCAAGATAAAATTCATGTACTCCTACTGAGATCCCAACACCACACAGCAGCCTTCAAATTAGCCTGCAAGAGAAGCCTTCTTGTGGCTGTCTGAGGTGGTTTGTTATGAGAGACGCAAGACAAGGGGAGTGGAGGGCCCCACTTTTGTTGTGTTAAGACAGACAGACAGAGAGAAACCAGCCATTTATTGTTCCTTTTCTGATGCAGCTGCAGTGGTATGCAAAGAGGAGCTCATGCCTGAAGGACAAGGTGTGTGCTGCTGAAAACAGCATACACAGGTGATTATACTCTACAGAAAATGCATGGGAAATGCTGTGACAGAGTCTTTACAGGTGTTGATGAAGAGATGTTCGAAATTAATTGCGATCCACGCTCCTCTTTTACAACTGACCTCGAAGAAAAAGCCATCAACCATTCTGTTCCAGTTGCCAGGGTCAGTAAGGTGCTATTTTGTTTAGCAGGAGCCTTTGGTTGCTATGCAGTGATGGGGGAGAATATGATAAGGGGCACTAAGAGGAGGAGGTGTGGAGAAAAAAATGGAGGAAAAGGAAGGGGGGTGGCATTAGAGAGGAAGAAAGCGGGGATGGTGAGGGGGGAGGGGGAATGCGGGCGATGGGGGTAGGGTGTCAGATTGTTGGTGGTGGTGGTGGGTGATGAAATATTCAGTGAGAGTGTGCCTCTGGCTCCTTCCCTCTTTTTTTCTTTCGACATCTCTGGCTGACAGTTTTATTTATTGGGGTCCCTGTGGTTCAAGGAACTCATTTGCAGTCGTTCTTCCTTTGCACACTAAGCGAACTAAGGGAGGGAGATAAGGAGTGAGGGAGGGAGAGTGAGCGAGAAAGGCTCAGAGACGCAGGGAGGGTGAGAGGGAAAGGGAGGGAAGATAGAGACTGCTGGCAGCACTGTGCTGACATTCATGAACAACTGAGCAGCTTTGTGCCATAGAAAAGAGGATTGGAGGGCGGGACAGGAGGGTGGAGAGAGGGAAGCCTTGAGAGGAGGAAGCCGTCTCCTACAGCAGGTTTGGTTCTCACCTGTCGTAGCGCTAGGTGAAAGGGACGGTTCAAAAGCGTGCTTATTAACCTACCTATCGACCTAGATGTTTTGATCACACCAGGACACTATTGATAGTCTCTGTGCAGACACAAACTGACTAAAGACGCAATAACAGGCTCTCAAAAGAGAGAAGGGGGGAAAAAATCAATGACTTGCATCATGCCCCAAATCCTAAAAGCACCCGGAGGCTCTTCAAAGGCCCCTTTTTTAAAAAAAGGCGTCTGCAATATTGCCTGATAAGAAACAGAGGGGGCTGGAAGCAACATAAGAGGACCAGCTGGCCATCACTGAATTTGATCGGCTGAGTGAAGAGAGAGATCAGAATGGCAAAGTTCAGGATGATCAGGTTCCAGCTAAAGCTTCTTCTAATGCTACCAACTATGTCGCGCACATTGAGTTGATTCATATGCACATACAAGCCTCTGAACCCATAGCCTTATTACTCTACAGAATTCATTTTACATTCTGATAAATACAGTTTAACAGACTCCTCGGTTGGTGGAGAAGAGTATCGCTTAACAATGAGCTGTTTCTGAACCCAGTAAGACACATTTGTGAGTACTTGAACATCATCGTGACTAACAAAAGAAGAGTGAGAAAACAGAACATCAGCTGCTTGGGATAAAGTAAGTGGGTGCAGCCAAATAGAGAAGAAAAGGAGTCTGAAATAACCCATTAATAAATAAATTGCTTCCAGGAGGTTAAAAAAAAGTCTGTCCTTTCCTATACTGTCTCCTGTCTTCAGTGTGTTTTAGTAAGATTTAGATGACCTTGATCTGTATCTTTGACCCCTGCCTCTCTGTTTCACCGCTACCACAGGCCTAATTGACTTCATTAGACTTGGTTGTGGCTATGAGACATGACATTACAGGCCTCCATCCTCCCACACGGTAGCCCCACTAGTCACGATGCCTGCTACTTCAATCACAAAAGCTCTGTGTCACCAGGGAATGGCAAACAATGATGGTCGCGACTCAAATATGGACAAATAAGACTCCCTTGGCTGCAGAACAAGGGATCACACAAAGACAAAAGCATTAAAAATGAATATTGGCACATGCACACACACACACACACACACACACACACACACACACACACACGCGCAGATGCATACATACAATGGGACAATGAAAACCCCTACAAAATCATTATGTCTATAGCCCCACAACACACCTTGATTCCCTCTATCAGTCCAAGAACCCCCCTCCGACTGGGCATTTCAGCATCACAAAGAGGATTAAACAGGTGCAGAAAATAGTGCATGATCAGCCTAATAATGCAATTTTCAAGGCCAGGATTTACATGAGCAGTGACTGAATAAGCCTTCAGATCAGTATTGTCTTTTGTTCCCTACACAATTTGATTGACACATCCAGAAACAAATTAATTTCTGTAGCTTTCATTTAGGTAACAAAAAGAAGCAAATTACCATTCTAAAGAGCAAACCTCTAGCCTACACTGCATACATAAAAAAAGCCTTCATTTTAATGACACAGAGGGAGCGGCCTGCTTTTAAAAGGGGAGGATCTTCTCATATTGACCAACAAACTGGTTTAGTCATTTTTAATTCCTTGCCCTCACAAATTCGCAATACAATTACTCTCCAATGATTTCCAGTAGAGTCAATCTTGCTGATTAACTAGCACCTAGATAAGGTGGTGTACAGGGTGCAGGGGCTGGAAAAAGAAACATATTGACAAAGTGCATTGAGCTGTTTCACAAACAGACATGTGCAGGGACACAGAAAAGCACAGGTACACATCTGACTGTCCATACACACACACACCACTCTCTGCCTGCCACAACTACAAGCAACTGATGCTAAATGTCTACTTTCCTCATTTGTGTATATAGGTTGCATAGCAAAGCTCTGCCTTATCTTTTCTCCTCCACCTGCCTGGCACCATCCAAGGGAGTCAGAGAGGAGGAAATGAGGATATGATGACCGAAGGTGACTCCCCACGGATTGATAGTTCTTACTATTTTTGCATCCGTCCACTTTTACACACAATGACAAAGCTCCTCGACGAACACAGAGAGGGTTAGTGAAGAGTGGCACGATGAGGACAGGAGTTGCTTGTCAGCAGGTGTTAAAAAAGTAGAGCAGATATGTAACAGGGAAATCCATGGGGACATATAGAATGGCAACACAGACCCTTTCCAAAGCAATCTGTTTTAGTGTTCAAGGCAAAATTTGTCAATCTGCAGCCTGCTGAGCCTCGCTCCAGCTGGGCCGTGCATTGATTTTGAAACCAGTATGCACCACTGTAGCTGCACTCAATGGGGTATAGCAGCACCTATGGATGTATGGAAGATGAAAGGAGATTGTGGGGGGAGAGCCAAACTTAAAGAGTGACCCTCAATCATTATGGCGTGTTTGAGGGGCTGTCAGCTGGGCAGGTTTGGTGCTCATGCTTTAAGACAGGAACAAAGAGGTGGCTGCATGGGGGAAGGGCAGAGGGGGGATGGTAAGGGTGATGCCTGTCTGCTTGCCTGGTTGGCTTTTATTCTAACATCAATGTGCATCAATGAGCAAATAGTCCCTGTGTGCTGAGAGGGACATATAATCCTTCTCTATTTTGTCAAATACCAAGATCAATAGATGGAGTGCTGATGTCACAGCTTTCAAATACCCAGCAATAGTGAGTATTGCTTTCATTTCCCCCACCAATGCTTGCAAGTATGCATCCCTTTAACTACTCGGACCAGACATTTTCTCATTCTCTGAGCAGGATCAGAAATCCTCTTAAATATATCCTTTCAATGTGTGTGTGTGTGTGTGTGTGTGTGTGTGTGTGTACATGGCATACGTGCATGCATATGTAAGCTGTACATACAACCTTTATTTAGCAGACAGAATGAGAAGATATAGTAGTGCAGGCAACTGTACTTTGATGGTCTGTCAGAAGGCAAGGGCTTGTTGCAGCTTAGATGTCATGCAAAAAGTCTAGTGAGATACCAGAGGAGGAATTAAGGCAGCCAGGATTGTCCCTGCTAAAGAGGAAGCCAGCCTTAACGGTCAAACTGGGGAAGCTAGTCTGACTTGCAAACCACAGCACATTTAAATTATAGGGCCCTGGGAGAGCTGTTAAGAAACAAGAGAGGGAAAAAGTGGGAGACAGTTTAAGTAAAAAAAAAAATCTAATCTCAGTAATTGTCAGGGCTCCTTTCCATAAAACATTTTTTCTGTCTGACTTGCTCCAAAAAAGTCTGAAACAGCTCTGTAAGTTGTCATGTTACGCTTGGTTGGTTGCCTAGCTAGCTGCTAGCTGTGAACTCTCAAAGAATCCTGATGGAGAAGACATAAGGAGATCCGTTCAGCCCCGTCTTCCAGGAAAACATCTTCAATGTGGAAATACAACCTCACTGGACCAAAATACACGAGGATGTAGGGGAGAGGGTAAAAGTTGCAGGCGTTCATACCCACATCTTCTACAGCTAACACAGCTAACATCCACCCCACATCTCCCCCAGGCTATTTTTGGGTGTTTGGGCATATCAGTTATCATGTCAGACACTTTTAAGAGCTAAGTGCATTGATTGATTTTTGATAGCCCCAGAGTTAGGGGGGGGAGAGGAAATGAGGAAAAGCTTTTGTGTTCCTATTTTCTAATCTTACTCAGATCCTTAATCTCTCTGCAATCTATATCATTCCATTCCACTTCATGAATTATAAAGTGGAATCAATTTCTCTGGATAAAAACACACTAAAGCAGCTTTATGCCTTTTTTAACCTTTTTGCCTGATATTGTACCAACTGTGCCCTTTATGCTCTTAATCCCCACTGCACGATTATGACCACTACAACAATAAATATGAATGCAACAGTTATGTAATGTAAAAAGTTATTTGGATAAAATGCTTGCATCTAACTCATAATGGCTTCAAAGTAATAGGAACTGAGGAGGAAGAGTGAGAAATCTGCTCTTCTTGCCCTGCGGGTTGAATTATCATCTGCCTCTAGTGAAAACGACAGTCACCATGGCTGCCCCAGCAGAGGCCTACCGCATGATGGGCAAGGCTTGCTTCCAGCCCGCTACCACTCCGACATACGCACACACATCCACTAAGGGACACGCACACGTTCACTTACACTACCTACACATGCAGTCTTCTGCTGTCAGTGCTACGAGATGCATGCTGAGTTCACACACACAAGCGGGCCAGGATTTCCACCACAAAATTATCAGCAGGGAATGAAGCCATACCGAAACCTCACTCCACTATCTCCTTCAGCCCACATCTTCTGATGAAAGTGTGACTCAAATGTGTCGCTCTTTGGACAATCTCATCAGGATGTAACCTCTGCCTGATGGACACATGTTCCTCCTCACACCAGCATCCCATTTCTTCATCTTTCGCTGCTTTGACATCATTCAGCAGTGCATTACTGATGCACTTACGTACATCTCAGTGTTACCCAATGCCACAAAAGGAAGTTGATGTGAGTCAGTCAGTCAGCTGCAGAGTGTTTCATACGTCACACTGTTGTCTGTGTGCATTCAGCCTTATTGCCTCTCTTCTTGCTCGCCCTCTTTCGCTTCAGCCAGAGCAGAGAACTGCCTTTTTCACTTTACTCTCACTATTGATCTATTCGGTGAGTCATGCCACAATGACTCAAAAGCATACAGTATATCAGCAGTTCTACATGGCCAGTTCACTATAAGTACAAGGTGTAGGCTCTGCTCTCGCTATGTGTGCACGCTCCTCTTCCAGGAAACCGATGTTAATGCTGAGTTAGAAGGCTGTCATCGGGTGATCCAGCGCTCTGTTTATGAGTGCGTGAGACCCGCTCAATCTCCATGCCACCACAGCACACTTCCTGGAAACTTGCCTGTGCGTGTGAGTGCGTGTGTGTGTGTGTGTGTGTGTGAACGTGTGTGTCAGAGCGTGAAATACAAAAGGAGTGGAGAGATTACAGATACATATATAAACAGAAAGGTTGAAGTGAGTGTATTCTGTGCTGGACCTCTCTGCAGCTCACAAATAAGCCTTTCTTGTGTGATGTTCTCATGGTTTCCTGCAGTGACATGCAAGCACATTCACACACACACACACTGACTATCACAGATGTTACTAAGAGACAGGAGGGTGTTGCTGCTTATTATATCCTAACAGCTCACTCTGGATGTCTAGCTTGGCTTGGGTTGTTTAAGAGGCTGAGATTAGACAAGCAAAGAGGCTTGTGCTTGTGCAGCCTGCTTAGCTCATCTCATCTCTTTCTCTCTGTGTCGGTCATGTCAGGGTGTAGCTCTGCACTTAAGCAAAGCTATAACCTCCCATAACCCACAAAAAGACAGAAAAGGCCCAACGCTCAGTTTGGATAGCATGGTAAGCCACTCCATCGATGCATCAATAATATTCCAGTTTTAACAAAGACAAATATGCTCTTACCTGAGTTTCTGTTAAACTCTCCAAGGCTTGCATGACTGACTGCTCTGGTCTTGATGCTTGAGACTGCAAGGTTGAAAGAGCATTCAAAATTACTATGTATGTGTCAAAAAGTATGTACATGAAAAGAGATGAATTCAAATTATAATTTATATCCAGATTCCAGACTGTAAACTATTCTAAGAAACCTAGTCAGGTGAGACTTACCATTAATCCTGCTTCAACTGTTGGTACAAGTGTTAACTTGCTCCCATCGGATATGCCTAGATCCTGGAGTTTGCCCGAACTTAGTCGCCTGCAGGGTTAGAGAGAACAAGATAATTAGACCGTGCTGACAATATCTTCTCTCTTCAGGCACACAAACACCCTTTGGCCAGGGGGGTAGGCAGACTTCAAAACTAGTTTGGAAAAGAGCCGTGGGTGAAAAGCTCCATGAAAGAGAAGTATTGATTTGGCTGTCATATTTCAATTTCGAGTATAGTGGAGCTTGACAACTGCTCGCAGTGGATATCTGGGACCACTGCCACTTGCCTAAGTGGAGGTAAGTATTTTCTTTTGGTATCTTGAGTCGTACAAATGAGGAGCAAAAGCTACACGCTTAAAGCGAAACCACACATCCGGGAGAAGATAAACAATATGACTCGTCGCTATTATTGACATCGACGGTCTATTATTCTGTTAAATTTTAGAAAATGATGGCAGCTGTATCAAGTTAAGCCACACGATTTTAATTACATTCACAGGAATTTACTCTGTAATATCTAGTGCAGAGCTTAAGTATTTCTTCCACAATGGGGAAATTGTCTAACTGTGCAAGTCACCCTCCATTAAAACCACTCACATACAAGTGCCTGATTGTCTGCCTCCTTTATTTTAGTGAAGAATGTTAAGGACAGCTTGCTGTACAGGCATGACCCAAATCTCACCCCATGCAGCTGAACAAAGGCCCTCAGCACTGGCTTGGCCCTCAGCATAGTTTGAGGAGCAGGAGGGGAAGTTAAAAAGGGGGTTTTAAAGGATGATGTGATTTACTTGGTGATTACAATGGACGAGAGGGAATGGGGGGTGAAAAACAATGCCGACTGTTTGCATGCACTAAACCCTCCCTTTATTTTGTGTAACAGCACTTTTGATTGCTAATTTAACCGGGGCCTGATTCACATGGGAATCTCCTTATAATGCAGGTTGAGGTTACTTTTAAATAATAAAAGGTTTTAACTGCACTCTTGTCTTTGCTATGCTGCCCCAATGTGCTACAGCAGCATTTTCTGAATGATTGAGAAACCAGTTAGTCAATACCTCAACACAAATCACAGTATTCTGCTTCCAAAGCTTATTGCCCACTTTCAAAGCATGCTCACATTCTCATCAAACTGCAGAAAGCATCCCCTTTCTATTAACAGTAACCCCTCCAAGATGAACAATATGCCTGTGCAGCAGAGTAAATAAATTACAGGCTACCAAGTCCCGGTGACTTTACTCATTAATGATTAACATGTTTGATTCCCACAGCATTAGTAATTCAGTCAGGCCTCTGTATTTATAATGAAGGAGACATGAATCAATGCAAGTCTGCATATCGCCTCATCAATACTGTTCCAGTGACCGGTGTGTAATTCCAATACCGTGTGTACTGATGGTCAGTGGTTTCCTTGAATCTATTGATGACCATAGCAGTCAAGGTTGCCTCTGAAGCTTCCGAGAGCTCAGAAAAACATACTACATATGTACATTTGAACAACGCGGTCCTACGGGAAAAATCGCAACTAAACTTGATTTATTTATTTATTTTTTTAAAAGGACAAAATCATATAACTGTGAAAAATCACATTTCAGTCATGGGGCAGGTTTACTCACGTGTCTTTGTGTAGCAGAGCGAGTCTCTCTTTTGGTACTTTGAGTTTTTGTGAAAGCCTCCTCTTCAGTCCTTCCACGGTCTCTTCCAGGGGCAGGGAGAGCTCAAAGCGTGTGCCGGTGGTTGAGTGGATGTACAGATTCATGGAGGGCTCAGTCGAGACGGCCTCGCAGGACGAAGCCCCGCGACTGGTGCAGCTCCGGGCGCTGGGATGCTGGTCCATCCGATAACCTGTGGTCAGAGTAGGGAGGAGACAAGACGAGACGAGCACGGATGAAGAGGATGGTGAAGCAGATCCGTCGCTTCGGCTACCGTCCCGTGTTCTGCTTGCAAATGAAAGGCAGCATTCAGAGAGCTTTTCTCTCTCTCTCGCTCGCTCTCGGCTGCTTCTTCTCTCGCTCTCCCAAGAGTTAGAATAAAGCAGAGTCCGTCTTCTCTCTGGACGATATCATGAGAATATTCCCCCCGGAAAGTCAACTACGCTTTTCTCTTTGTTTGATGTTTTTCTTTGTTTCCCTTTGTAGCGTGCATGCAAGACTCCAATTGCTACATAGGTGGGCAAACACCGGGCAGAAACGCAAGTATGTTGTCAGCTAAAATGCCGTAGATGCTCATTTACGCAGACGGTTACCTTTAAAAAAAAAACAGAACTGCGATGTCTAACAAAAAAAATTATAATATAAATTGCTCTCTGTGTTTTGCAAGCTTTAGCTGAGAAAACACACGGTCCTCAAGCTGCAAAGCCTCATACGGCTAGAAGTGAAATGCTCTCCGCTGCTCTCTCATAGCCACGGCAGCTCCAGTGAAATATCGACAATGAACTGTGTCACAAAGTATCCCACTTCCACCGTCGATAAAAAATACGCCCACAGACCAAAGGCGGCTAAGCCAATCACACGAGAGCTGCTTCAGGACGCTGCTGATCTCGGCCAATGGCAAGAAGAGGTACACACCCACGTGGAGGGCAGGCGAGTTTAGGCCATTCATAATTACAGTATAGGATAAAATATGAGCCCGCGCCATAGAAGCCTTCAGCAGCGGATCTTAAACTAGGTGCAGTGGTTCTTAAGAAGTCTCCTGAGACTGCAGCTAATTTAAAATGATGAATTGTTTATTTTTTGTTATTTTTCAAACGTATTCACTATTAATTAGCCTACTTATTTAACGACGGACCGAATAGACATTCATTTCTGTAACTGTGTGTCCAAGTTATTAACACTACTGTAGCTATTTTAGACTTGGTGGGCAACAAAGACCAGTGGTTACTCTCTCCCCAGTTATCACATGGGCTGTTATGGCATGAATAGTGCTGACGCTGTCAATTCAATTTTTAAGGCAGCATTATTGGCATGAATGTCACAATATTGCAACAGCATATAACAACACAATAATAACATATCTCCCCTGACCTCGGCAGCATGCAGAAACCATGAAAGAGATCGTAGATGGCGTGCAAATTACACTGGAGGCCGGTATTCTCTTCAGGAAGGAGGGTCGCCAACTAACTTGCAATACACAAATATCAGTAACAGACAGAAACAACTGTGTTAATGATATGTGAAAAGGGACTATTTTCTTCATGCAAGTCTCAGCCTATTTCAGCCCGACGTGATCAACATGTAAGTCAACAACAAATCTAAACAGGGGATGCTCATAAGGCATTATGTTAACACGCAGACATCTACTCTGAGAGTGAGTTTACCTCATGTGTTTCTTCCAACACACGAAAGGGGCTTTAACATAAAAAAAATAAGATACTCGGTCGCCACCTAGTGGACGAGGATTTAACTGTGACAGCCCATGTAAGAGTGATTCATACTCACTCAATTGCAGTTCATTCAGTTCATTCGCAGCAAGCTTTCATCTGTTAAAATGTTTATTCACTTGTTCCTACCCTGGGCTCATTGTAAAGAATAAAGATAGCCTACCACAGACATGGCTGTCATTATTGCATGCTTTCCTCAAAGGTCGTTATGTTGCCTACTTCTAAATAGACAATGTCAGCACTGACTTACTGTCAGCTACGAAATGTAATTTACAGTAACTGTGACATTATCCTGCCGTCAATACCGGCCTCATTAACTTAATCATGTCCACAGAGTTAACATAGTGTCTCAGGCATCCTCACACAACAAGCTTAATCGATCCACGATTGACAACTTGTCTTAAATCAACTCTGTAGCCCTCCAATAGCCAACAACGTCAAATTGTATTAAGGTTTTAACAGCATGGTGAAAATGTTCAAATATCCGGGTGACATAGCTGATAAAGTGTAGTGCAAGTTACTCACCAATTATTGTGGCGAAAACCGTGAAGCTTCGCGCAGAAGTTTGCTGTTTTCCAGTCTGTTCCCCCAGCTTTGGCATGTAAAATGAACCGAGGCAGCGACAAAATTCTCAGATAATCCCAGATGGTTGAATATCCACGAGCTTTTTCCAGTAAATATTCTGCTGGCTCGTGCGTATGCAGCGCGCGCGACGTTACGCACTAAGCCCCGGGACTCCTGACCAATAAGGAGCTGCACTTCTGCCAAAAGTTGGAACGGCGTGTTGTCAGCTCCTCGGTGTCTTTTTTGGTAATGAGAGCGTAGTCGGGAAGGTGAGACACCTCTTAATGCACTCTTCTCGGATATGGGTGGAGATTGATTATGTCAGCAAGTGATTTAAGGTGGTTTTGTTTCGCCGTAACCGCCTCTGTGTCCAACGCGTCCTCGTCGGTGGGAAAGAATGTGCCTACGCAAAGATGCCGCGGATAAAGATATCCAACTGTGTTAATGCCATGGCTCCCTGAACAGCATAAACGGCTTTAAAAGGTGATAGATACCTAAATAGAACCAAAACATCACCAGCCCCTGTGCACCACCTTAATAAAATGTTAATGAAGTAAATACGTCCGCGGTATCAGGGGTGTTGCCAGTCCGTGTCACAGCAGGTAAACAGTCTCCCTGGATACGAGGGCACGTAAGCGGGTAAACAAAAAAATTACCGGAAGGATTGGATCTTTGTTTGCGGAAATACACCACTGGTAACGGCGTTGTTGGGGAATTCTATGGACATTTGTCGAAAACATGCTCAAATGTAGGCTACCTTTGTTTCACGAGGAAATACAGCTTTTCTACTGACATTTTGACACATAACCACATGTTTGTTAACATTTAATAGTGCGTGTACCATAATCATTTGAAGAGTAGTGGAAGAAGTAGGATTTAGACTTAAAGTAGAGATAGGCTACAACAATGTTACAACAGGCAGGTATAGACAAAAAAAAGGTATTTTGGCACCTGCTCTTTTGCCCTGTACAGAGATAGTGACCGTTTTTTGTTATATTAGGCTATATTTTCATATTTTCACGCAGCCTAGCCATAATAATAGATAGGCCTATTTGTGTATGAATATAAGGTCTGGAGATTTGTGATGGAGGCCAGGGCGATGTCCTCTCCTCCATCCTCTTTCCTGCTGCATCTGCGCCTGCAGTTCTACAGCAGAAGGAGAGAGGTCAAAGGGTTCATGTCCTAGCAGAAAGAAACACAACTCTGTCTCTTGTGATTTATAACAGTAACGCAGAAGTTAGACCCTCTAGTAACTCCAAAAATGTTGACTAATAAGAGTATGTACATTTGTCTTCGTGATCGTAGATGCTCTCTCCATTCAGACAGAGACAGACAACTGATGAACAGAGAGATAGAGAGAGAAACCGCAGTACTAGATGATGAAGGAGGAAAGAAAGAAAGGGAGGGGTTCAGCAGATGACCATATGCTATCTGAAAATGTGTGTGATTGTTGGAAAGCATTTTGTAATATAACCATTAACTAATGGTAAAATAAATGCATTTAGCTTTTTCTCCAACTCTAATTTGTTTATTGATAGCTGGCGTGCATCATGTGAGGTACATCGCAGATTTTCAGGGATTAAACACGTGTACTTTGATTGCAAAAAAGTTGGCCACTGTACAATATTAAGTAAATCATTGTTTTATATTAAATGGTACACGTGTTACTGGAAATGTAATGTAACAGCTGGTAGGGGATGAATTAAAAATAATTCTAATAGTTCCTTCCCTCTAAAGAATAAGTTCCCTCTTCTAGGTTCATAACTGGAGTAGGTACTTTCCATCGATGAATGTTGACATGCTGTATAGAAAAGCTATTGTAATATGCCTCTGAAGTGATTACACCCATGCTCAGATATGTGGTTATCATGACAATAAGGTTCACCTCAAGGACAACAGAGATGTTGTGCAACGTGCCCAAGAAAGAAAAAAAAAAGCGACCTGACCCTGTGTCAGAAACTTGCTCACATGACTAGAAAAGTCCTTCCCTCCAGCCTGAGGACTGTCTGTCCGATGACAGAGACACACTCCTCACAACTGTGCAGAGGACACTGTGCCCCAGCAGCAAATTACCACACTGTCTGAGGACTGAATCATTCTTATGTGTGTTAGATAGAGAAAGCAGAGTGTGTTCAACAGAAACATCTCCCAGCAACTCCAGGAGTAGACAAAGGTGCCAGTATTCGCCGAGCCCCAACAGCTCCCTCTTTATCTGTCTCCATCTCTTTCTTTCCCTGGAAGATGCTGACTCAGTGGAACAAAGTGAAAGGAGTTGGTTGAACTCATTCCTCTGCATAGAACTCAACCCCTTGTTTCAGTCAAACGTTGTACTTTTCAATTAAGTTGCTCTGTACCTTGTTGTTACGCTGGTCATGCCGGCAGGAGCACGTTACCAGATCTGTGTGTACGAGATTTAAGAGCAGAGGGGAAGCTAATGTGCTTCAATGTTTGTCACTCTGGCTGCTTGAGAGTCAAGTTCTCCTTTCAGCCGTGAGAAGGCTTGGCTGCACCCGGCTGTCAACACAGCTCGGGTCAAGCAGAACACTCTGACCTTGTTTGCTTGAATTAGACCTCGCAGCTGAGCTGACATTCTGATATGACGAAGTTGCAACCGTCACTTACTGTAATAACGGTTATGACACTCGTCTTGCAAACTGGCCCATTATTTCGTAAAGTAGATGTGTTTTAAGTTGTTTTAGGTGAAGGCCTCCTTTCAGTGAGCAATTTGTTTTGATTCACAATTGCTAGTAAAAGATGTCCCCTCATTCTGTCTGTGCTAATGTGACAAATTACAATCTGATTTAAACTAAGAACTGTGTTAATTCCCAAATTTATCATCATTCAGCCTAAAAGCAGAATGTTTTTCAATGTGTGCTGCATGGTGCAGTCGGATGCACATGGGTAAGCCTGTGATGGAGGATGCAAGAGCAACCCCCATATGCAGCTCCATGATAATGCATTACACATTTTTCTGGGAAGAGTTTATTGACAGGGGAGGAAGGCCGTGTGGGCGGGCTGTAAACATTTCATGTTAGATATCAGAGCTGGTGGGACAGAGCAGCCTGTTTGCGATTGTGTATGTACCAACTACAAGTTAGTGTATGTGTGTCCATGTGCGAGCTACAACGCATATTTTTTGTGTGTGAGAGACTGAGTTTGTGGGACATGTGTGGGCGTGTGTGTGTGTGTGTGTGTGTGTGTGTGTGTGTGGGTAAGCAGCATTCCTATCCATCAAAGTCACCAGTGGGCCGCCCTCTGCCTCGGGAGAAAAATGAACCATGCCCGACGCACTCAGCCTGCCGCTGTTGTTCCCCTGCCACCATTTCCTCCTGATTCACCCTGAGCGGCTGTGAGTGGGACAGACACACCTCACCAGCCATCGCCTTGATACATTCACAACACTACCACAGGAAGCTGACACATAAAGATGCCTGCATACCTTGCATGCTGATACAAACGCTGGGAATTATAAACTGTAAAACAGATCATACAAGGTGTGTCTCGCTTGCTGAAAGAAGCAAGGGAGGGTTACTGAATTAGGCTAATTGGGCTCGTGGATATAACACTTCCAGGAAATTAGTGTGAGCACAAGTTCAGTCAATGTACCACATGTGTGATGTAAGAAATGTACTATCCCACTGAAAAAGTCCTTTTTCCCTCTAGTTAATAAAAAAACACATACTTTAAGCATCAGCTCCATTGTATCTGTGACGATGACAAAATGTGCTGTGAATACTAAAAGTAAAGGGCCACATCTTTATGTGTGAGTGGATAACATTTCAGAGTTTTATGGATACTGTATGTGGATAAAGTTTCTGCCTGCATCTAAATGTCCTTTATGGGCTGACAAATAAATGCAACTGAAATGTGCCAAATCACCCTGTCATTTCATAATAGTCCCTTTCAATACATTGACTTAGTCAATCAAACAACAGGACAGAGATAGTTGTGCAATTGGCTGTTACTTTGGTTTGAATGACACAGACGCTCATGTATTACACAAGTTAGAGGTAATCATGAATGTATTGAGACACATGATGACACATCATACATGTGCTGTTTTGTAACATGTATGATGTGAGGAATAGGATTCAGTGTATTACTGTATTTTTGTATTTCTCTCTCTTCACCTCTTCAGAAGCCAATGGGTGATGCCACTGGGACTCCATCCATGTTTTAGACAATTAATGGTGAGAACGTGAAGGCAGTTACAAGGTCTGCTCATTTACATGTCAATATATTAGTGTTTCTCAGCACTAATAGGCTACATAGCAAATTCAGGCAAACAATCTAATCAGATACAATTTAATCTTGAATGTGCACATATTAGTTCATGTTTTGTTCTGAGAAAATAAAGCAATAAGCATAAATTGTAGTTAAACCTGAAAACAATGAAGTCATGTGTTTTTGCCATACTTCAGGAAAAACACATTTAGATTCTGCTAAAGAAATGAGTCAGGGCATGGGGATTCAGCTACAGACATACTTCACTAGCATGACAAAAATCTGGTCCTAGTAGTAGCAAATGTTGAGTGGGATCAGTGTTAGATTTTTTGAACTGATATCAAAAGGGTCCAAAGATACAGCGTGGGGTGAAATAAAAAGTCATCAGACAGCAGAGGTGATAAGCTGAGTGGGAGTAGGAAGGGTTTCAGTGCGGACTGGGTCCTCTGATCCCACACCTGCAGAAGGAGCCCTGTTTGAAGTGTGGCTCGCTCACTCGCTCGCACTCCTGGCTCACAGCACAGATGATTGATGACACATCTCAAGCTCTATGGCTCTACACACTAAGGCAGACAGCGTTCCAGTGAGGGTGTCAAAGCTCTGATTTGGGAATGAAAGAGAGCGAAAATGTGCAAAAACTTGCTATTACAGGGTACAAGAAAAGAAAGTGTCACAACCAGACTATGACTTAGTCACATTCACAGCATAGTACAACAGTACAACATAGTATAACAGTAAGTTCTTAACATCCCAGCCGGGGACATTTCAACCAGAGCCCAATTTTCATCATGCGAGTCACGACATTTCCCTGACTTTTGTTCAGAAACTTTACCGGAAGTGGATACTTTGCTCTTCAAATTTCATATGAAGTGGTTGATGACTGACAAATTAATCACAATATCAACGTGGTTACATACTTTAAAGTTTATGTTTTATAGTTGCTGAGTGAGTAATGACTGAACTCATACTCACACTGAATACAGTCCAAGTATTTCACAATAAAAGCTCACTGTCTTCATTCTCTACACATGGAACATTCATCATATGGCGAACTGTGTGTGTGCACAGTGATGAGTAACATAATGTTCTGTTTGTGTTTTATGTTTCTATATCGCATTTAGAAAGTGTTAGTCACTACATCCTTGGTCAACACATTCCCAAGTGGCAGGTAAAGTTGATGAGACGAACTTTGTGTACCAGGTGTGTTATCACAGTGCCATTTCTCATAAGCATGTGAACATTTAGTTTCTACTGCTGAGCAACATGGCTCTGACAAATGTGTCATGTCATTGATAGTGATTAAATATTACATAATTGTTGTTTTACAGGCGCATTGCTGCAATATGATTAAATAGCAATTGTATTTTAAAGCACATCTCAATACAGTTAAGCTGAAAGTGCTTTACCTAGAGGTTAAACACACAGCATACAACAACAAAATGTGTCCACAGTCGTAAATTAGATACAGAAATCTAATCAAAAAAGTCATACACACAGCAAAGAACATCAGTTACCACACAAGTGATCATACACACACACACACACACACGCACGCGCGCACGCACACACACACACACACGCACACACGCACACACACACAAAGATTAACTATTTGTATGCTTGGGAGAATAGATTTTGAGTTTTGCTTTATAAGTAGAGACAGTTGTGATGGACCTCAGGTCAGCAGGTAGTTTGTTCCAGAGAGAAGGACCACAGTTACTAAAGGCCCCCTCTCCGGACTTCGATCTAATTCTGGGTATGGCTAAAAGTCCACCTGAGGGGCCGGGTCGGGTTGTAGTATGTGAGCAAATACTGCATAAATGCATAAATACTCGCTGATGTGTATAGTGTGTCCTAAATGTGTAGATTTAACTAGGAGACAGTTAGCTCGGCTAAGAACAAAGTTTAGAACCATGGAAAAAGGTCCCACTTTGCTTCGTCCAAAAAATACACTCTAAATACACCTATTGGCATGTCTCTAGAGCTCACTTCAAAATAAAGTTTGGCTTATTTTGGCAACTTCCAAAATTCCATCAACATCTTCTCTTTAGTTAACACTTCTTCACTGCATAAAATCAATCTTTCTTCATCTGCATAGTGCAGACTATATACCAGGGCCATTTCTAGCTCTAATTAAAACACATTTAAAAAAGCCTTCTCTTGATTGAGGCACCTTAGCAGACTGAACCCATTTATCCAACCACACATTTATTTGTCTCTAAGGATCCTTGACAGAGCAGGGGTCGATTACTTCTGATTTTCTTCATACCAATAGTTTATTCTAGTTTTTTCTCCAAGGATATCCAGGGCACTATAGCACAGAGACAATAACAGCAGAATTTACCGTTGATCTCATTACTGCTTCGGACAGAGGACTTCTCTCTGTATGTTCTGTGAGAGCTTAGTGCAGCATTTGACACAATTGATCATCACATCTTGTTACAGAGACGTGGATACTTAATTGGCATTAAAAGAATTGCATTAAGCTTATTTAAATCCTATTTATTAGATTGATCTTAAGTTTGTACATGTTAACAATGAATCAACTATTAGTGCCAAAGAAGGTCATGGAGCTTATCAAGGTGTCAGTGCTCAGACTGATTCTATTTGCCATGTATACCTCCTTAGCTAAAATTGTCTTCTTGATATGAACATGACACCCAAGCCTACTTATCAATAAATTAAGATGAACCAATCAACTTAATAACCTCTGAGAGTATCTCAAGGACATGATGAGCTTAAAGGCGACATATTAAGAAAGATCCACTTTTACAGTGTTTTTGAACATATATTTGGGTAACCTGAGTTTCTACCTACCTACAAAATGTGAAATCCATCCAGTCCTTTGTTTGTGGTCTGCATAAGTCTCACAACACAGAGAAAAATGCTCCGTTTCAAATTTGCTCAACTTATGATGTCACAAGTTGGGTTCTGGTAAAAAAAAAAAAAAAAATGTCCCCCCCTCCCCTGATATCTCCACCCAAAACTTTTGTGCCATTTTCATTCTTGCTACAGGGGACTGATGTCTGCTGGGAAAACATAGGGATCATTGCATTTAAAGAGACACACACACCAAAACTGAGCATTCTGAGAGAGCTGGTTTATACAGGGTCACAAACCTCCTCTGGTGCTTGATTCATGTTATAGTTTGACCAAAGCACAGCACAGATGTTTCATTTAGACCACATGGGACTGTTTGAAAAGGTAGAAAAGGGGTATAATATGTCCTCTTTAACTAAGACTACAACTATTGGTGTGGGCTGAGCCACTGAGGACACCCTTCTTTAGACATAAAACATAAAACTTTCCTGCATATTTTCTGCATAGTTTTGGGCTGTAGTTGTGCTGCTATAGGTTTAGACAGTGATGGACTTCATACGCCAAGCTTAGTGTCTCCTCATCTTTCCCCTCCATCATAATGGAGTATAATAACTTTGTATTCTTCTTCTCATTATCAATGATAGAAGTAGTAGGAGTAGTTGTAGTAAGTAGTAGTATTTGTGTTAGTATCATTATAATAATAATTAGAATTATTATTAGCATTATAATACTAGCATTATTAGCTATATTTGTTATCATTGTTGTTGCTATCCTTCTCTTTTTCTCTGACTATTGTGAACATGCAGTCCCCTCTCTGAGTGTTCTTGATGTGTTGAATAGTGAACTTAGGTGCTTGTAAGTGTAACTTGTGCTTTTTGGAATAAGCCTTCTGAGATTTTTTCCTCTGTTTCTAGCATACAGTCCCCATTTTTTAGCTTAAATTTGAGCACACAGACATTACAGCGGTATCTCATATAACGATAGGCAAAAACCTAAAAATAATTGTATTCCCCAAGATGTCAAACTGTTCGTTAATGCAATATGTATTATAACAACCATTGCCTTATAGTAACAAAGTAATGTGAATGAGCTCATCATTGTGATTTGAGCCTCCACACAGGACCTGTGAGAATATGATGTACTGTTATGGCTTAGCCTATCACGTTTGTAACAGGATACTTCACACTGTGGTCCATATTCTGTCCATGTGCAGCTGAAGAGTTTGTCTTGTTCACAGTCTCTCTTATGCCACAATGTTGCACGACTCATAGGACATTATGGTGTTGTGATGCACTCCAAAACCCCAGATCCAGGCCTGCAAACCACTTACTGCACAGCCTAATCCAAATGGTGTAAATTTGACACCCCCACAAAATGGACCTGATAATTACAGCCTTTTACAGAGCCGGTCTGCTCACACTAAGAAAAAGCCCACAATAGGACTCAGCCTGGAACTGGGCTGAATGTGCTAAATAAGCTAATGAAATCCACCCACAGGATACAAGCCGGGCACGATAAGAACCTTTATAGCTGTGAATCTTGGCCAAGCTGGGAGGGTGTTAGCTATCTGTTTGTTTATTTGTCTGTTTGACAGCCCACAGCGTAGCGCTGGAGGGATTGGTGGTCCGACAAAGGTTAGGTGTCAGCGTGGAGTGTATAAAATAGAAAAAGACCAGAATAAATGATAGAGGGAGAGAGAAAAAGAGAGAGTGAGTGGAGAAAACTGGAGTTAGCCTTAGTGGAAGAGAGAGAGAGACTCAGGGCAGGAAGTGTGGGTGGCTGGGTAGGTGGTTTTGGCAAAGCAGAATGGACTTCTTGCGTGTTACTTCTGGTAAAACAAATATATGACTTTTGCAATGGCTCTACCCATTCACTGAGTAGTATCAGTTGTAAAAAATTTGCACTTTGAGGTCAGCATGTGTAAAGGGGACACCGAATCAGTTTTAGAGCATTGTGTTGTGATGTGCACCAGTGCTCTCAACACTTCTATGCTGAAGGAAAACAGATAGGAGATAATAGTAGTGCATATATGTATGTGTGTGTGTATGTGTGTGTGTGTGTGTGTGTGTGTGTGCAAGTGTATAGTACACTCTATGATGAATACCAGATGCAGGCATTTCCTTTGTTGGTGCAAGCGATTTCCGAACTTGCCAAATCGCCCTGCACTCCTCCCACACAGTTGAATACTTCCACACACACCCACAAACACTCCAGAATCCCTGCCCACTAATCCTCCTCCATCCTGGGCTTAGGGGTGGCCAAAGCTGCGGGCTAATTCAATCTTGGCTGGTGCTCGTCTGTTTTATATCTCCCCTACTGTCTCTCTGTTCTCCAACCTTGATCTTTGCACTCAGACTTTTTGCTTAATTAGGTTTTTACTGTCTCTCCCCTAATGCTCTGGAACTTTTATTTCTGCACTTTATTTTTCTTTCTCTTTCTATTCCTGCTTTCGTTTACTTTCACCTGTCGTTCTCTTCAACGTTATGAATCTGCATCCAACTGCAGGTCTTTGCTCTGCAGTTGACATGCGGTAATCTTATCACTGATGGCAAAGGTCATTACGGGTCACATGAGCGGGCTGGCAGTGCCGCACAGAGAGTCGATCTCAACTGTGACGTCAGCCCAGAGGAGTGCAGGGCGGCCTTCTCCTATCACAGCCTTAAAATAGCCCTCCTGTTTACGTCATTCATTCCCGTCTCCCTCTGGCTCTGCCGCCCCCTTCCCTCTCTTGCCACTTCATCCCCCTTTTCCACCCCTCCTCTTCTAACTTTCAAGGCTTTGCAGCCTCCCCAGTCTCTCCCCTTTTCTTCCTCTTTGCCATCTCTCTGTTTTTGCGTCTTGATAACAACAGTAATTCCATGACAGAGAGTTCACTGTACTTTCAGCTGATTGCTCTCCCACAGCACGTTATCTCTATCAGTATGCAGAAGGGACAATATGTAAAATATACTTTGTGAGTTTCAGTTACGGAAACCTCCATTCAGGGTTTCTAATGAAAAATGATAACACTGACTTGCAAATGAATGTGGCCTTCCTCGTCCTGCCACTTTCCAAGCAGCTGTTAAAAATTGAACATTGAAGTGACAGTAATTTTCGTAGAGGAGGTTTAGTTGGTACTGCAAACAGAATGCTGCTTTTATGAGTCGTTGAATATTTACTGTGCATGGGTGGAAAAACATGAGGCGAAAGTGAGTCACACGGGGAATAGTACACTGACCCTGCGTATCTTGATGATCAAAGGCAAGCATTCAGTTTAACTACTGTTTGTTCTACAGTGACATCTCCACACTGTGTATGTCGTTACTCTTAAACACGAAACAGAACTGTCATTTTTTAACTTTATATCTAAAATGAGGAAATAAAAAAGTTGAGTTTCATTCAGACTTCTATGATTCAGCATTACACTTATGACTTATAACCACTTCTTTTTTTCTGGATTCTATCTACAGCAAAGTTATACGCAGTCATACGTTCCTATAAACATGCTGAACAAACACAAGTATATGCTAAGCCAATCATTTATGAACCATAAACTGTCACATGTTTCTATTCCTGCTTTAAAGCTATAATCTTCTTAAATGTGTGTTTATTTTTTTTGTGTTTTAGCCAAACAGTGTGGAACTAGAGTTAGCAAAGTTGATCATATTGTCCACCCCTTTGGCACACACTGCGGTATTATGGACTGAATGCTAATGATGTTCTCTATAGACATTCATGTTCTCGAGATAATATATCCTGATCACTTTTTTTATCCCATCACTTTTTCTCTGGAGCGGCAACCAGGTCAATATTTCCCTTAGTGGAATATTTTAATGTCTACTAAATGGATCGGTACCAAAAGTTGGATAAACATTGATAGTCCCAAATGGCTCAGATACCCCCAGGATGAAATGAAATAATGTGTTGGGACATTAACTTTTCTTCTTTTTTGTTGTTCTTGTTGTTACCATTCTACAGTACGTTGGTGTGTAACCAAAGAACTGCAAAACTAATGGTATTCCCATCAGTCTGAGCAGCACATTGATGTTATATAGTGCAAATGCAAATAAATTGGTAACCTGTTAAATATAAAACATGCTATACCTACAAATGAACATTGTCACAGCATGTTAGCATGTGGAATGTAAATTCACTGCTGTGCGTCACTACAGCCTCACAGACTGGTTTGTATTGCTATAGACTCTTTCCTATTGTTTGTTGATCCTGATCTTAAAACTGCACCATGTTTTTGTACTCATCTATTAAGTACAAACATTGGGCTTATTGCAATAATGTTATTAATTCCACTGACAGTAACAATGTCTTCAAGGAGGATTACCTTAACAAAGAGGCTGATCATCACTCTTTCATTCTCCCTTCTGTATTGGCAGTCTGACTAAAAACAGTTGCTCATCACCATCATTGTCACAGCAAACCTTTTAACCAAATGAGCCCAGATGATAACTAACCTGCACTAACTCGCTCCTCCAGGCTCCGGCCTTGTCTATGTTTAGTCATGTCTATTCTTTGGGTTGATGTTACTCGATATACAGCCACTTCGCCAACTATGAGTTCACAGTTAATTAGTCAGTTGTGTCTATTTATACTGTACCAGCTGACGTGTCCAGTATTGACTGCTTGTTAGGGATCTGTTTATCGAACAATCACTCAATGTTTGTCGCACAAAGGCAAGGAAGTGCACAAAAACATGTCACGATAAGACACATTTCAGTGGGCTGACTGTGATATGCCAAGTTATGCAGCAGTTTCAAGGCTAATTTGAGACTACAGATGGGGGTGGATGCAGTAATACTCTGCTGCATAGTGGTTCATCATTCTACAACTCAATTCATTTAACAGATGCTTTTATCCAAAGCAACGGATATCAGAGAGAATAGAATAACACAATTAAGGATCTAGATAGCGGCAATCTAGAACAATGTCAGTAAGTGCAATTAATCATAAAGTGAAACGTTTTGTAAGGCAATGTCAACAGTAGATCGGGTTAATTCCGTCTCTGATTTTGGTGAAATCAAATCGTTATGTATTTCAGTAAATGCATTGAAAGAATTTTCCATGTTCAGTATTAATGTTATTCAATGTTTTGCTATTCAAAGCAGCAAACACATATTAACAAAGTCTGCGGATATGATCAAGGAAATGAGTAGTAACATGGCCCTTGAAAAGGACCTTCATGATCTCTCTTGTAATAATTACTTAGATAATTCCCTTCCCCGGGCGCTTTGCCACTGATATGAAAACACATTTATTGCTTTGCTTTCCTCCAACTCCCTGACACTTTGCTTGTTATTGTTCACAGTGATGTCAACAGCAAACACAATGATTCTTGACCCCAGAGTTGTAAGCAGACAGCATACCAATAATTAACTAGATGGTGATTCATGTTGTGTTACATCATAGACTGAAAGGCTTTCATTTACTCATGCTTGTTCAATTCTCAGAGTATAGGCCTGTTTGGCTGCAGTAAAACTTTTCTTTGTAACTTGTTACTGAAACTTCTTGAAGAACTCATTTTAGTAATGTCAGTGTGCAAAGCCAATATAATCTAAGTAACTGATTTTTTTTAAAACAAAATTTTAAACTAGAAAATGAGCTTAGTATAAAAATGTGGCACTTTCTTGCAAAGTAGGAAGAAAATATTGAAGCCAGTCTTATCATTAAATATCAAGCTACTGCCAGAGGCCACAAAGCTTAGCGTTGCTAGCTAAGCATTTGGACACACAGCTAGCCCAGCTTGGCCAAACATTAAATGGATAGTTCAGTATTTTTGTAGTGGGGATGAAAAAAGTATTTGTCAATAGTTACCAGAGATGTTGGTCAGCTCAGCCCCTTTATGGTGAAACTGGTAGAAGTGCAGGCACAGAAGCTAGGCTATTTTGTAGCAGACGGGTATCTGCTCCACATAATTTAGCTAATTTTAAGACAAATCTAGCTAAAAACAACATCAAGGTAAACGTTTGAAAAACAATCACAGCGCTTTACTTTTCAGCTAGCAAGCACCTTTGTTTTAGCACTCCTTCGGCACACCACATACGTGTTCTTCCGACCTGCAGCGCACTGATCAGCTGTTTAGTTCTGAAACGTACTCGTCTGCTACAATGTATAGCCTAGCTTCCATGCCTGGTGGAACATCTCTGTTGGCTAATATACCTACTGTTAACAAATACCTCATACAACCCCACTTAAAAAAATACAGAACTATTCTTTTAACACAATTTGATAACCATCACCTCTAAACTTTTTCCTCCGGGATTACATCTATGCAGGCAACAATGAAAAGATAAATACAAAAAGGGGAAATTTCTTGTTTCTTTTGTTTGTACTGCTTAAATAATAGACATAATTGAGGGAATAACTAGACAGATTAAGGTTACTTCATCTCTTGAATACAGCCTTTGATATAATCTAAGCTAATTGGCTACTTGCTTTAACTGTAAAAAAAAAAAAAAAATGTCTGAGTTATATCCAATTGTCAGCAAGAAGGCAGTTAAGCATTAAACCATAATTTAAAATGATTACTGTCACATATTTGCAGTTGTGCTAAATCAAATCCATACTCACATTTACATTTCAATGCCATCTTTCTAAGTTTTTGAGAAATGTAGAATATTTGCCTATTTGTTTCAAGGCTTCATGCTGATACGCTTTGCTCATGAATAAGTACTGTATGTTGAGGTGCTTCAGTATTGGAATCCATCTATGTGACCTTTTCAGAGCTGTTCAAATAGTACTTTGGCTTTCTATTTGGAGTCATGGAACAACCCCACCTCCCAAGTCTCCATGTGTGAAGTCAGTCAGTAGCTGCATTCAGAGGATGTCTGGCCTGGGCTGAACTCGCAGGAAACACAGGCTCATGCAATGCTACATTGACTGCATGTTTCAACACAGCCGTCACGAGCAGGGTTACACAGGTTAAATAGGGCAAAGTTGATTTTTTTTGAAATTCTGCATTGCAAATGACACGTTGTGTGTGTGCTAAACTAACATTCGATCTGTGGATGATGTCTGTGTAATCCTTGATGTTGTGAGACTGGAAAATCCAAAATGTGTCGGTGCAGAAAGAGGAAACTAGGAGGAATTTCAGGGTAAATCTATATGGGTATTTCCTTAATTCGTGGAGAACACTAACCCTAACCCTAACCCCCAAAAGTATTCAGAATTTAATTACAAATAAACGTTATTTCCAATATGTAATATTTTCTTGCTTTAAGTTTTTTAATGAGATAAAATACAACCTTGGTTTACAAATTGGGTCATTATAACATGCAATACAATCAACTAATTGTCTTTTCAGGAGCAATGCAAGCTAAAAAGCTATTTCATATATGTTGTTTGTATTCTACAATAACTCTTTGATCATTATAAGCTCCTTATAGTCCTTACCCCACCTATTGGTGAACTAGAGGACCACCAGTATGAGGCCACCACCCTGGAATCCAGGCCCTGTCGGTCAGAGGTGCTCTGTGCGTGGTAAGGGAGTTATTTCTGCCTGCTTTGGGTGTCCTAGGTGGAAACAAGCTTGTTGACATATTTTCCTACAGTGCCTCAGCAGACAGGCTCATGACTTTGAAGCCACGATGAGTTGTCCGTCACTCTGGGTACAGTGACAACTGTCACCCTGCACAGAGGCATTAGCCAGACTGGTGAAGGTTGAAGGAGAGAGAAGTCATTGTACAAAGTGTGCAACGTGTCATTTGTCTTGTCTATCCTGAACTTTTCTTCCTTTTCAAGTCCTTACCATGAGTAAAAATATGCAGCAATACAAAAAAAACTTGATTGCAAAGGTTTGTATTCCAAATGTTGTCTTTTCAATGATAGTACATATATGAAATGTTATAAAGAAAGTAGAAAAAAAAATGTGGCAATGCATCATTTAACAAAAAGGAAATTACATCATACTGGAGGTTGTTTCCTGAAAAGGTCTGGTGGTGAATTTGATAGTTGCATTATCCAAACTGAGTGCCATCAGACATCAAAGGCACAAAGACAAATGGGATGAAAATCAAACTTTAGTGAAACAAAAATAACTCATCCTGTGTTTTCTTCACTGCATCATTTCTGAATAACCCTTCAATTATATGTAATCTTGCACACTATTAGTACCAATTGGCTAAGTGGCTACATTTACCTGTGGACATTTTCATGCATATGAGGTATATGGTTGACATCATTTACTTTTAGCAGAAGTGACATCATAATGGATGCAGTTATATTGTCTTCACGGTTGCTTTTTAGGAAACGTGACATCATCGCTGAGAATTCACAAAACGCTTTTTCAGTTGGAAAGTTTCAAAACAGCACAGGTGGCAGAACAGATACGATGACATAAATATGTTTCAACACATTTCAAGAGGAAGGAAAGGTAATACTGAACACGTTGGATGTTATTTACACTCTTGTCTCAATTCCCCCTTTGGCATGCTGCAGTTTATATACACACATAAGTACACACAGGTACAAAGGGGTCCTCACCTGCTCTGCACCATACAATTAGAGAGCAACCAATCGCTTTCGGCACTTTAATGGTGAGTGTGTGTGTTCGTGTGTGCTCATGTGTGAATGAGTCCTCACGTGTCAAGGCATAACCAGAAGTTGTTTTGGAAATAGGAGGTGGAGCAGCTAAAGACCGTCTACGGGAAAATGTGTGTGAAAGAGTCTAACCAGGCCGCAAAACACACCCCAGGCCTGACGGGTGGATCACATGGGACTGAGTGATCTGAACACAGAGGGAGAGGGGGAAAGAGTGGAAGAGATGACTAACCCTGCAAAAGGACAGTGGAGCAAAAGGACAGTGGAGCAATCGGACGTCATCTGCACCGAGGGATCAGCCCCTTGTTTGGGAAGAGGCGTATGCCTGTGCCAGGATTAGAGGCATTCAGCTGGTGGTACTGTAAGCTTTGGTTTACAGCTGTCAGCTCAGGTGCTCTCCCTGCATTAACTGAGGGTTGTGTAATGTCTCTAACATGAACTGTAACAGAGATGGCTATTGTAACCATTTTCACGGTGTGATTATTAATATATCAGAACATAGGCAGCAGTGTTTACCCACCTCTATAAAGTTATTCTCCCCCACAATAAAACGATTTAGACTAATACAGAAATAACCCCTTTTCATCGTTCCCATGAGCCCTTTTCAAATTGTCGTTCCGCAACAGCACTGTAATGAAGCTCCGGCATCATTACACCTTGACATTCATATTGATTCCGCAACGGCGTTGGTGTCCCCGTCTGTAAATTCACATTGCGTTATGGCATTGCGGAAGTGCGGGAGACCATGACACAGCGGGAGCTCCACATACACACACACACAGTCAGACATACACACACACACAGAGCTGTTCTCCCCCACTGGCTCAGACAATTCTGTGTCGCCCCTTTAATGCCTCTGTAATGCCTATGATGCTACCTCTGAAGCCGGCACAGAGGGAGGATCACTTCTTCTCCCCATAACTCTTCCGTAACACCCACATTGAATGCGAAATGTCACAGTGTCGTAAAAATCACACCTAGAGACGGCTGTCCAAATAAGGCTCTTATCCGCAGCCAGCCTGTCCTTTTTCCTGTATTTTTTCATTTGGTTCTGTTTGGAACAATTCTGGTCGTCTATCTCCGGACGGGGAATCTGTAGTAATTTTTTGTTGACTACTCTAAGTTAATTTGTTATATTAAAGCTCGTGAGGAATTTTTAGATGTAATGAAGCAGACTGATATTAATAATAATATTTAAATGATCTACAAAAGCAAAACCATCAAAGAGAAACCATTAGAATTATTATAGAATTATTATTTCAAGGATTGTACACAGAGAAACAAGCATTGTGGGAGAAGTATTTACATTCAACAAACAAGTTTTTGCTTTCCTGTACTTCCATATATTTTACTTATCTGGCATTGTAGAAAGGGCCACAGTAATTAGCATTGATTCTTCATAGCTGACTCGATATATACATTTGACATAATGAAATTCCCATTATTCCAAATAAGTTTAGCAGCCTCTCCGTCATTCCTGCAACAAATAACTGTAGAGGTAGCCCCCGGATGTGCAAGAACCCAAAACAACCTCTAGTGGGGAATCAATAATGTAGACTTGTAGAGTAACAGATTTGAAGCATACGTCCCAGTGCCCTGTTTTTTTTCCTGATTTGTTGCTAATGGAGGTGGAAACCTACTGCTGAGAAATGCATAAGAAATGTAAAGCAAGACTGGAGTGAGCCTCTTCGTCTTCCTTATGACTAAACATAGAGCCGTGCACACTGTCAGTGCATACTGTCAGCAGGGGCACAAAAGGCCAAAGTGCTCCCTTCACACTTACTTGATCAGCACCCGCACACATTTGTCAGGTTTGACCTCGTCTTACCTTATATTTTGGAAAACCTCTACTTTCCATTGGCTCCATTTTTTTTGTACTTGCATGCACCCACATACAGGCAAACACGCCCCACAGTGAAGTCAACACTCAGAGTAGGTCCCACCCTGCTGATGCACTGCACTGAACCTTCCAGCATGTGACACCTCTAGTTGGAATGCCAAACAGAACCAATCCCCATTGTCAGTAGCTGTGGGGAAAGACAGATATTTTACACATCTGTCACAGCAAAGTCAGCCTACCCATCCTCCTCACACACACACACACACACACACACACACACACACACACACACACACACACACACACACACACACACACACACACACACACACACACACACACACTCGCATTCACACAAACACAATCTCATAGTCTTTATTCAATCTTTCTTCAAGGGAAGATTTAATTTAGCTTGTACTGCAATCTGTTGAAAGCTTTTGCTTCCTTTGGTTTTCATTTATGCATATTGTTGTAAAATGTGCATGAAACCACTCAAATCTGCTAATTAGTGCCTTGAATTCACAACAAAAAGGAAATGTGGATGTTTTTCTTTGGTAATGTGAAATTGAGTGAAGATCATCAGCAAAACTGGAAACAGACTGGGGATATGGAATAATTCCAAGCATGATTTAAGCAAATCTGCTCCTTTTTTTTTTCCTGCTTATGTAAATGTAGAAGGCGGAGGAGCAGCTATGAACACAGAAAGACCTTTTTTCCTTTATTTCTTTGACTGTTATGGCCTTGGATCACAAGACTATATATTTTACAAACAAGAACAGCTTCATGTTTGATAGCTGCATAATATTGTTCATTTGAGTTGTTGTTGTTTTTTTTAAATGTTATTTTGGTGTAGTGACAGTGTAGGTGGTAGATATGCTGTAACCACACCGTTAATGTGCGTATGTATGGGAATTCAGCGTATAGGTGCGTGTAATGGTACTTTTTATACCTGCCTATCTTTAAATTGGCTGCTTTTCTGCGTGAATATGCATACACACACGAGAATAGAAAAGCACTCTTTCCTGCTCTGATAAAAAACACTCTGTGCAATGATTACCTGCCTTGCCACTCAGGGGCCATTTGCTGTTACCACAAAGCTGATTATCTCACCCCTACAGCAGGCTGCGTTTGCGATCGTCTCCCAAATGCCCACACTGCTATTTGTAGAAATGTTACCTAGCTGGCGCAGGCTGAAATATGTTTGTGTTTGTGTGGATGTTTGCGTCTGGCTGAGTGTTTGCAGCGGTGCCTGCTCCATTCTCTGTGTGTGTGTCTGTGTGTGTGTGTGTGCCGTGTGGATTTGGCGGGTGGGTGGGTGTTTGTGTGGAATGGAAGGCTGTAAGAATGGAGGGATGGATGACACAAACAGGGTGCAGTGGTGGGAGGCTGGTGTCAGGGCCCTACTCCTACAACCAGGCTGGATGCAGTATCTGACAGCTGACTGAGAGTCTGCAGGCCCCCTCTTTACACAGTCCCACCAAAAAGGTCAGCACTTCAATCAGCTTCACTCGCTGGATGCCTCTCTTTTCTCTCTTTCTGCTTGCAGAGCCTCAATTTGGCCCCCCCTTGATGCACACTTAGCCATGCTTGACCGTATCTCACAGGTGGAAATGGAGCTTTCACGCTGAAGAAAAGCTGCCCCAAAATGCATCCAAGTGTCAGCACCATGTGACACACACACACACAGTTTATTAAAGTTCCAAAGCAGATGATTATGCACGCTGGATGATATGTGTAATTTTGGAGCACTTTGGTGTGTGGAAAATTGCCATCTGCAGTCATAACTGACTCATTGCTCTAAGCGTTTAAATTTTCCGGACCTTTAATTTCCTCTTCTCCAGGTCTTTAATTTGCCTTTGCACATCAGACACTCTCAATATCCTGCAGCCAGATCTGCTGATGGAAATATTCCCCCTGCAGATGATCAAAAATGGCAATTTAAATATTATTTATTGGTCTGACTGGTAGGTGTAAGAGAAGAGAAAGGAAAAAAAAAACAGGTCAAACGAGACAAACAGAGAAATGTTCTGGCTCATTGAAAGAACAATTTGTTTGTCTTGCTGATGAATCAAATCAAAACATGACATCACTTTCTGGAAAGGAATAATCTGATGTGTAATCTTGAGTTCAAATCTAAGGAATGCACACGTTCATGTCTATAGAGCTGTTGACAGCACCCTGTTTAAAAATCAGATTAGTGTCTCATAATGTGTCATCTGTCAGTCCCTCGATGTCTGCATAACTCCCTAATTATGCGCCTATTGTTTTATTTTTTTCATGGTCATGCCTGATAAATTTACAGGTATTGCGAAGTTGTCAGCTGCATCAATTATCATTAACATGAGGAGGGAAATGTTGATGGGGGTGCAGGTGAAGAGGGTCCTGTGATTTAATGAAGCCAATAAGAGCATTGAAATAAAAGAGATGAAGAGGGGTTCGGTTTGAGTGTCTACTGAGAGACTCTCAGCTGTGTTTTAAGTCTCGTGGTTAGAGCTGCTCGATATGCAGATCATACAGTCAGTGACTCAGCTTGTATCAAGATTCTGAAGGCAGGAAGTTCATACAGGAAAAAATGTCTTGTTGTCCCACAGACTGTGTGTGTCATGAAGGAGCCTTTGCCAGTATATAAAGAAAATCTTATGCCTTGATTCTTTCCATTGGCTAAAGATTCATTTTAAAGCCCACTGCTTGACTGTGAGCTGTTTGTACTGACAGGTGCCTGGACACAACCTAACTATACCCTGCTGCAAAGAACTAAGTGATTGATACTTTAATTCATCTGATTTTTCTTACTTTACAGATATTCCATTACAAATTTATTTATTTTTGTGTTTAAAAAAAAAAGCTAAGCAGAGCCCAAGCTGACATCATAGGACCCTTGATTTGTGCAGGCTGCTAATGTAGCTTCACAAAAAATACAATAAAGATCATTTGAATCATAACAATAATAATAATAATTTGAAAAATTAACTGGAAACAGAACAACTGCAACTTCACAAAATTACAACAGGTGGTCTGAAGCCAATCAAATCTGTGGGACAACAAGCAGCACACCCGGTTAGAAGACCTGAGGTGACGTTGACTGGTGATGGACGGAACAGGCTAGAGATATTCAACTACGGGGATACACAACTTAGAATGATTTTACTGCTTTGGGATACATACTAACCATTTTCTAAATAACTTTGTTCACAAGTTAAAGCAGGTTAAGTTAACCACATTGTTTGGTTGTGTGCTAACATTAAGTAGCACTTAGTACAGCTCGGAACATCGGTTTTGATAATAGGTCATTCACTAAAGTACTGGATAAGATCTATTTTGTCGTCATGGTAAGCTATTTAAATTAACCGCCATTGGTTGGACTCAAACTGAACATTTAATTTAAAAACCAAAACGTTTGACCTCATGGTTTGACTTGAGGAAAAGTTTGAGGATTGCCAAAGTTGTAAGGATGGAAAGAAAGCAGCACACTTCTCAATGCTACAAAAGTGTTATAATTAAAATGTTTCGACCAAATGTGGCATTAAGTGGGTATAAGTGTAGACCTGCTGCTTTTCAATTGCCCTGTTCCCACATGATGTATGTCTGTACTAGATTTTGTCATCCAACTGTATTTCAGCATAGACCGTTCTAGCATGACAACCTTCCTAAACATCTCCTTAGCATGGCAACAAAAAAAAAACTTTAACAAGTTGAGATCCTCCTTTAAGTATGTGTGGTTTTCAGAGCAGTTGGAGATTGAAGACTAATAACACAAAACCATTAAAAAAAATCAGTCATTCCAATTTCAGAATTGTCATGACTCATATTGTGTTGAATCACACAGAGTTTCCATCCAACATTGCTTCTCCTAAGAGCTAGCTTATAAGCTTACAGGGGCATGTCTACTTATAAATGTTCAATCTCACAGAATACGCTACACAGTGATTAAAAAACCTCTCCATTAGATCCCTCACAGGTGCTGGTCTCCTTTATTCCTGTCATAGTCAGCTCAGTAAGTACAGCTGATGAGCACTCAGTTCACCAGGATTCTGCTAGTGTCAGAGTACCACTCAGAGATGACACTATGGACTGTCATAGCATGCATCGTGTTACTCCCTCAGGGACCCACGGAGCTGTCTTTTAATTACAGTATATCCACATTCATCGGAGATAGAGACTCATTATCAGATAGCTCATGAGCCCTGGAACATCAACAAGTGGCTGTTGAGCGAGAGCTCTCACTGGATACTCATCAATGCCCTTTATCAATGTACAGCCCTTCACTGCTTCTATGGATGTACGGCACTTCTACATTTGGGACATTCGAGAGGCTTCAATTATGAAACACTTGGTTCTTTAGGGTGTGTGGCTGAGGCATCCTGACACTTCTTGATGGGAATAGATGAGATAAAATGATAAAATCTCATTATAAGTTACTGAAATGTTTAGAGAAGCCTCCAAATTCTAGACATGACTTTAATAAAATTGTTCCTCTACTACATTATCTTCTTCCACAGGTAAGTTAGAACGTTCTGCTCCCTCAGTTTTAGCTACATGACTGCACATAAAACTAAGAGAACAGAGCATGCACAATTTCATTTTGGGCTTTGACATTTGAATCAAGTATAGCGTTAAAAGCAAGTTTGGTTTAAACATCCCCGATCATAAATCTGAATTAAAGAGGGAATGGTTTTGACAAGGCCGTTTTCATCTCGTCTTTGTGAAGTGTTGCTTGCAGGCCCCGAGGCTGATGATTAAGTACGAGTGTGTATGTGTGTTTATGTGTGTGTGCAGCAGTGACATGTAGGGCTTGATGAAAATGTCAGCGGTTTTGGAAAGGAGAACACAGAGCAGGAAGTGTGAAAGGTGTTTAGAACTTCTCTTTTTATTAATGGATGCTGACCTGAGTCACTGTCTGCAAGTTTGCACAGCACGTGCTTCATCACTGGAAAAAAAAAAAGGTATTTCAGCACATTTTGTTGGTTATATAACATGTTCCTATTAGTTTTTCCTGGTTACAGTCTAAAATTTGCCTTCCTGCACTGGAAAAAAAAGAAAGAAACATTTTCCTGTTTGGAAGCAGAAGACGGACCTTACTGCTTTTAAAACACAAGAATCAGTTGCAGCATGGGCATAAGCACGGTCATGAAAGCATTTCTATGTAAACACTGATCCAGTGAGAGTACTTACACTTGTTAAAAGGGCCCTCAAGAGTTTTGACATTTAAAATAAACCGGTTGCGGTTTCTGCTCTGAAAGCCCCCGGTCACGTGAATGAGGTCAGTGCCTCCCGGAGTGAGTCTGAGCTGAAACTCGTAGTTATGAAAGCAGAGAGAGAAAAACCCAGTTTTCCACTGAACGGGCAGAGGAGGACTTTTCCTGGCTTTGTCACAGAAGCCCGAGGTCATCACTTGTAAAAAAAAAAAAAAAAAAAATCAACAAAAAAACAAGCTCTGCCAACTCAGTTAAGTAAAGGCTGTGACTGAGGATTCCTGGACTTGCAACAGTAAAAGTGACTAAGCTTCAACCAGAAACAGGAGCTGATATGCAGAAGTATAATTTAAAAAAGATCATTCTCAGAAGGACATTTTTGGAGGAAAAGAACAGCCAGCAAAGTAATGAGGCTATTCCTCGAAACAGTTTGTGGTTTCATGAAAAGTTAAATAACAGTCTTGTGATTTAAAATGCTCGGTGCAAAACATTGCTTCAGCTGACATCTGCTGCCATCAAGTGGAAGAAAATGTTACTACATGGTAAACAAAGCAATCCTTTGGATTTGGGCGGATTTCATTACACAGCCAAGACTGCTTGACGAGAAAAGATAATCTTATATCGCTGATGTTCTATAATTAATTTAGCAGACACTTTACATCAGAGAGTAAATACAACACAAGCAAAACATCTAGAAAGGAGGAAACAATGTCAGTAAGTGCGAACAAACAGCTTTACAGTAAGTCTGATCGGACACATAGGTGCTTACAGGCAGAGCGCAGAGGCAAAGCCCAACCTTGATAGCTGATCTTGAGAGTTCTAATCAGCATCAAAAACCATCCTCGTCATCATCAATATCATTATTATATAATGTACCACAGAGGGTCAGCATTAAGAAGCAAAGAAAACACCACAAACTTCACTACAAGGTAATTCCAAATAAATTTATTTTATCCACTGTACAAAGCAAGCATGGGATCTTCTGGACACCGATTTGACCCAGCTGGAAAAAAGACAGATGGACGATTGAATCCCATCAAACAAACAGAAAAGATGACCTGAAAGATGGAGTGACAGAAACAGATTAAACAGCTTGAGAACAATGACAGTGATGTTTAATTTATGGTCATTTTTTCTATTTCAAATTCCAATAAGAACTGTAAATACTCGGCTACTAGTTGGATAGCATACATTAAAAGGACATTTATCTCTAAAGCAGATCATTGTATAGCAGTTTACATGTCGTACCACAGGTCTACTCCAGGGCCTTGACGATGGCCTCGCTGGCATCTATGCTGATCTGGACCTCTGCCCTCGCTGCCTCGTCAGATGCACCAGCCATCTGAGATTGAGCCTTCTCCAGGTTTGCCTTAGCAGCCTGAAAAAAAGAAGAGGAAAATAGTCTTGTTAAAAAAAATCTAACGATGTACTAATCTTTTACCTACCATGGTGGTTATCCTTTTATTCAGAAAAAATATATCTCAGGACCAAGACTTGTAAAGGAAGGTCTGCAAAGCCCTTCTCCTCCAAAAAAGCTTTTTGAGGCTTACTGTGATGTAAAAGCCAGAACAGCAAGTCTGACAACAAAGAGTGAAAAGTGGAGAGTAAGACGAGCAGAGAAAATCCCCACTGCCTCTTTGCTCTGAAAGCTCCATTTGTCACAGTAGTGATTAGAAACCAGAAATGCCAAACATAGCTGGAAGTTAAAGGTCTCCCAGTAGGGATTTGACACATCTGCTATAACTCAACAGTGACTGACCTTTCCCTCCTTATTAACAGCGTGGGCCCATGTGCATTTTCACCGCCGAGTGGAAGACAAAGAGTAAAAAATAACTCATTTACTGCTATGAAGTCAACTTGACACTGACACTGGCACTGCCCAAGGTCAAAGACAGACACCTCGGCGACGACAGCATAATAACGCAGCCTAGTATTAACAAGACTGACATTTAAACAAGGGCTCAACATTGAAGTCCAACTGCATTACTGATCGGATGGATAATCATCAACTGGGAGGTACTCATCAGCGAGGAGGAGAAAATGAGAACGGGGAAAAATCTAGTGTCAGTTCAAAGGAAAGCTGTCCCCCAGTTTTCAGTGCAGAAAGGACGAAGAGTAATTACGCACGTCTCTACAGACTGGATAAGGACACCCATCACACGAATCTCATTCAACACTTAAGATCCATAAACAATCTACTACGCTACACTGCAACTGGCAAGTCATATCATTTGTCATGAATTTGACAGAATATGTCATAGGTGGATAAAAATCACACATGGACATATTCACATCGCATTCCAGGTGGTAGAAATGCTCGTAACTCTGCAGAATTTTATTTTGTTCAATGTTTCATACACGTCAGGATGTACCAACAAGCACAGGTAGTTCTAAAGAACTACAAGATGGAGAAAAACTGTACTGAGCTACTGTCGGTTCTAAATCAATGAGACAAACTTTGAAATATGCATACAAGACTTTTTTTTTTTTTTTTTTCCCTGTTGAACCAAACTCTGAACCCTGACCCCAAAACTGAGGTACAAACTGAACCGTGAATTCTGTGAGCTGGTACACCCCTAGTCCCTACTAGAGGTGAATTAAGACAGTACGCAATCAATTCAATCACTTAGCATTGATCTTCACATGTGCTTAAAAGAGAAGATATTAACATTTGGGAAACTTTCTGACCTGTACACATCAATCATCTTAATCGACACCATCGCCCTTTTAATAACATCACAGGAGAAATCATCTTTTTACTCGCCCACTCAGAATGTCCGGGACTTAAAGAAAACAACAAGAACCTTTCTGGACAACTCGGGCACAGGGAGAATTGCTGCTATGTGCAATGTTGGCCCTAGCAGCCCGCACTGTGAGTTTTTGCATTGAACACTTCACAAAGGTCTGAATTAATCACAATATTGACCAATTGTATTTCTCATGTCATGTACGCCTAGTGCAACACCTATTTTAGAACAAGTGTTGAAAAAGCCTTAAAACTATAAAGCTTTGATGTTTGAACTTCCCATGAGATGGCAAGCAGAATGCTAGGGAGGACTTTTGGTGGATACTGATTGCTGCCTACAATAGAAAATAGGGATAAATGCACAAGGATGCTAACTACCTAGCTAATCCGTAGCTCCAGTTCTGTGGTCCACGACTGGTAGGACTGAATTGATAGTGGGTGGATGTAAAAACAGAGGAAAGCCTTTCAGAAACACCCTTAGCCTGACATGTCTAAGTTTAATGTTTTAGTCTAAAACACAGTAAAGGATTTAAAAAAAATGACTTTTGGTCAACATTAGACCTTACATTCATAAATGGGTGAAGATCCATGCAGGAAATATTTAATTAAAAACAACTTGATATCTCTTGTTTTTTTAAGGGATATAAAAGAAATGGACAAAAGGAAATTAAACATTCAGTAGCCCTTTCTGAATAAGGACCGTACTGTTCGAGCTTTGAGTGTAAACACAGGTCATGAAATCTTCTCCATGTGATCAACAGTTCAAGACATTTTCTTGGTTTTCATACGGATCACCTGAAGTTCAAAGGCTTTGCTCCTACTCGCTATAAATGGCACACATATTGATCCTAGCATTTATGTGTGCCTCATTAAAAATATCAAGATGACCTATTGCACAGCCTATAATAAGAAGATCAATACCAGTATTAGTGAAGTTTATTCTAGTAAAGCAGAAACACATGATAAGTCCCTCTGGACAAACATTTTATTTAAACAATGAACCCTGCATTAAATATCTGAAACCTCTTTTTGAGCAGAATTCCTTAATTTAATCAATGATTTTCTCTGGATTGATGTCAAACTGACTTTTAACCAGGTGCTAGTGACAGTCGGTTGTTGTGCTGCTTTGTTTCAGCTTGAAATACTTTTTTTTTCTTAAGAGAAGGAGACCTCTGATGATAATTTGACTCTTGGCCAACTTCCACCATATGCGTGTCCGGTCCGTCTCCGCTCCGGTCCGTCAGCGGAGGTGATAGGTTTTCATTTTATTCAATGTGTGTGCTTCCACTGCGCTGCGTCTCAGCTCCGGCAGTCCGGTGCCCTCCGCAGCAGATACGTAGGTTTCTATTTTTTGCCGGATGCCGAAGCCCGCCGCATCAATTTAGCACAGTAAAGAACAAGCGGGACGGGAAGTCAGACACCGATACAACATTAAAACATCCGTTTAATTTTCAAAATAAAACACTCCGTTTGTGTGTTCGTTTATAAGGTTTATATAGAGTTGCCAGTTAGTTTGTTTAATTATCGCTGGAATTCCTTTGTCTCGGCACTCCAGCTGATGGCTGTGCTCTCCGTGCTGCAGACGGAGAACACAGACGGTGGGTGTTGACGGACAAGGGTGCACGCAGCCGAAACGGACCAGAGCGGACACGCAATGCATACGTAGCTGGTGGAAGTTCGGTGTTAGAGTTTTTTAAAAAAGCCTACGAATCTACAAATAGGCTTGCAGTAACTCTGCTTGTAGCCTCTGTATACGTCCTGTGTTTGCTGCATGAGGGTCAGAGGGAGACTGATTTTATACCATCATTTATTTAATGCCATTCACTGATTCAACCACTTGGTCTGTATGTTTAAGAGGGAAGACTTCCGTGGAGAGCCACCTCTGGGGAAAACCCTTTTTTAAAACATTTTTCCTAAGATTTACAGCTTGCCATGATGCTATTGCTGATGCATTGAACCGCGTACAGTGATATTTAAAAAAAATAAATGTGGCAGATAATTGTCTCAACAAAAGTTGACTGGGTTTTCTAGATTCTCTTCTTCTACTTTTTATAACTGTTAATTTTTAGGGGCATTATGGTATTTCCTGTCATAGTCAGCATGAAGCTAATTCTTTATAACATGATTAAAATACCTGACAAATGATTCTACTCAATGAAAACTGAATTGGAATGAACAAATAACCAGTGGTCGTATTATGGTCGTATTGCCAAATGTTGGTTGAGATGTGTTTTAATGGTGTCTTGTCTTGTTGATATTTTACTCACAGAAACGTCCAGCTGGTCCAAAGCAACAGCCTCCTCAGCCAGCAGCTGCACTGAAGAATCAGCGTTGACTGTGATGGACCCACTGCTCACTGTATACACAAACACAAAGGTGTAACTAAACATGCCAACATACAGCCATTTTCATTGTTCATCAAAAACAATGTAATGTGTGTCATAAATCCATAAACTCTAATGTATGTTTAAAAGAAAAGGATGAGTTCAATACTTCATTAAATGTATTTACTAGAATAACAAAACTACAGATTCCACAAGCCTGAGACATGGACACACTAAAAGATCCAAGTGGAGAGCAAAGCTATTTACAGGACATACAAGATACACATATTTCACATTGTGCAAGCTAATCTGTAATTTTAGGAGACATTTGTTTTAAGGAATATAAATCACCGTCTCTAGATCACAGGTGTCAAATTTGAGGCTTATAACCGGCCTGCGAGATAATATCATTTTTCTATCATAGCTGGCCCTCCGGTATATAGCACACACATCACTGAAACAACTCCCAGAATGCAGCACAAAGGCTGGCACACCAATCAGAACTTGCAAGCTCCAGCTCCCCGCTGTGGTTTCTGTGCAGCATAACAGAGTGTGTGAAATCTGCAGATTAATGGACCATTAGAACATGGACATAGATATAGATTCAGGGTGAGACTTTGCCAAACAAAAGGTCTCCACCACTGTCTTCTCAACCGCACACTGTGCAGTTAAACTGAGTACACTCGACACTGAGTTTACAGGGGAAGTTTCCGCTGTAGAAAGAGCCCCTGTACACATCCAAATGGAGCTGATATACAGAAACTCTAATGTGGTGGCACATTGAAGGAGTCTGTGGCTGCATAGCCTCCATTCTTCAACCCTGAAACAATGCTCCAACACCACCTAAAACTTTTTGACTACCTGCTTTAAAACTAGATTCTGAAAAGCTGCTGATAGAAAGAAAAATAATAATGCTGATGTATCCTTTATTTGAAATATCACTCGTTTTATTATTATTTTTTTTTAATCCTTGGTTTGTTCTGAACTCTATAATATGTTTTAGGAGCAGTTAAGTTTGTCTTATTACCTCTGATGAAAACATGGTCAATCTAAGGAGGTTATTCAATAAAGGTTGACCCCGTTTGGGCCTTGAGTAAAAGCCAAAATACATTTTTACCCCCTCCGTAATTAAGTTTGACAACCCTGATATTAAATAATAAATCCACTAGCAACCTATTGATTTTTTCAGTCATACTGACTTTGGCAACAAAAGAAATTGGTTCAGCCTCTGATGAAGTCTCATTTTACAAATCTGGCCGTCTACCTCATTTGAGTTTGACACACCTGCTCTAGATTTACAAATTCATCATTCATGTAAGCAGCAAAAGTTAAGGCCTAATTCACAGATACTATTCTTACCAAAGTACTTGACAGAGGAGCCATCCTCACTGAAGACTGTGACAACCCCAGGCCTGAGCACCTGCAGGGTGGGTACGTGGGCTGGAAGGATACCAAACGCACCAGTAAGGGTGGGCACATCTACCTGTTTCACACTGGCCTCTTTGAAAAACACCTGGAGAGCAGAGAGAGAGAGAAAAAAAAAAAGATGCATTGACTCATGACCTGCTTTGCAAAAGTTCAACATAGACGAATGGTGAGGTGGTCACAGACACGGAGACCAATCTTCAAGTGTAATATTTATACAACTGTGCACATCATTATACTATTAAACGACCACTGACGGCCACCTTAACATTTATTTATAATACAACATAATTAATTTCTTAATTCTTATTAGAACAAACTAGTTCTGCAGCAGGGCGAGGTAGACTTTTAGCACTGTGAAACTGGACATCCAGAGTGAACTGAAATCAGAAAAACGTGAATGTTGGGGTAATATTACCAATGACATGAATCTCAAGGTTAGATAGCTTTGCATTTAACACTCTTATTGACTTACTTATTGACATCTCATGGAGCTAAACACATTTGAAACATGTGTGGAGACACACACCTTTACCTAACTGAACTCTAAATTAGTGCTGTTTGAGTAATGCAGTTCGCAAAGTTGACTGTAACACCCAAAGACAGTGAATGACAGCTAGGTTAAATATCTGCTGCTACCTGAGCTAAGCTAAGCTAAACCATTTAGTGACAATGCAAGCACACATGTGTGAACTGCACGCGCACATTCACGATAGAAAACCATTCATTTGCACAAACTTGCCAAATGACTCAAAGAGATTTTAAGCAAACTGTGACGGTGTACTTCAATTAAGGACCGAGTTAGCCGTGTAGCTAGCTGGGCCTCGTCCGGTAACGTTAACAGACAGATAGCTACCTTCGTCGGGGAGGCGAAAGTGAAGGACATCTGCGGGGCTCCGCTCGCAGCCTCGGCGTAGGAGCGAGTTTGTCTCAGCGCAGGGAGAGCACGGCGGAGAAATCTTGCTGCCATCATGACTGAAAAGCAGGTTTTATTCAAGTACAAGTGAATGACAGAGGTCCTGGAGAGCCCTTGCGTGCAGGCAGACGGTGTGCGCTTGGTAGGACAAGGACGTTCGTAAACTACCCACAAGGCTTTACGGGGCGCGCAAAGGATGCAGGGAAGTGGAGTGTTAAAAAAAAAAAAACTCAATACTCTCCAGCTGCAGCAAGTCGGGGCTAGACGCAGGGATGGGCAACTTTGGTCATGGCAAGGGCCACATTCAATTAATTCTCCCTGCCAAAGGGCCACATTGCAGTATACAAAAACTATCAATTATGAATCAATTCTAAAAAAAAGTCTCAAATTTAACTCAACATATGCCAGTGATCAAATATTATTATGGACCTATTTCTGGTTTTCATGATTTCATGGCAGATTTTGTCACATTTTCTTCATGTTTCCAATTCATTGATATGTAAAAATTGACCACATTGAGGGTTGATGGGGGGCCGCATGTGGCCCCCGGGCCGCCAGTTGCCCACACCTGGGCTAGAGGATCACTATGAATCGAGATTATCGCGGTTCAGTCTTTACTTTCGGCAGTCATTTATCATTATGTGAACAACAACTATAACCTGGGTGAGAATCGTAATGTTGCATTCTAATAAATGTAATTTGTTGAAGTTTTTTTTTTGCGTACAAGGGACTGCCAGTAGGTGGTGCCAAAATACTTTATCAAACAATATGCCTATCCTTCTCACAACTAGAGAGTCTGGGGCAACGTTTTGAAACTCTTTCATAGCCATTATTGGCATATGAAAACCCACACACATGCTAAAACAAACTTTGAGCTTGCCTTTCTTTAGCCTACCGTTGTAGCCACACAAGTTGCAGCATATCCTAAGGAGGCGATTTAATATGAATCGATATAAGTTGGTTTGACCGATATTGAGTTATATCACATTTTGTTTTTATGAAGTTTGTTTTAGGCTACATTCAGCCTAGTTATTGAGGCACTCTGCCCTCGTCGGCACTGAAACTGACTCATTTTGTCTCCTTTATGTCTCATATGCGTGAACGTCACAGACTTGGTGGACGTTAAGTGAGCATTTTGAGAAACCCTTCAATCAGCCTTACCTCACTCCTTGCGTCACGTGGTGCGTCTCTGACTGGGTGGTGGGCGTGTCTTAGACGGTGGGGTTTCATTCATAAATACTTTAAGCTTTAAAATCCACATTAAAGTGATCATAGAAGAGTTTCACGGTATTGGCTTTGCCCCTCCACCCCTGCATGGACCAGGCTGGTTGAGTAGGTGAGTGCTATCTTTGCTGCATCCCTCCTCGTGTGTTTGTGCAGCGGCAGACACTCCACAGTCTTCTCTATCGGTATCACTGGACTGATGAAAATAGGCGCCTGTGAAATATCAAAATGGCATATTTCTGAACGTCGTTGCACTGTTTGGAGCTACTCTTATTTTATTTTTTTTGTATCATTCTAAAGTTTAGTCGGCTTTACTTAAATAATGTGATGGGATTTTTCCATGCGAAGTATTTAGCAGCCAAACCCCCATAAGGAAAAAATCTGTTTGCCAGAGACGAAGCTCAATATTTTTGCTGTTTTCTGCAGTATAGGCTACCAAGCCAATCGGAATTCTTTCTTTCGTGCCTCAATTTTTTCATTTTAAAAACGTTCAAATGTGAGCATTGTAGTTATCCTTTGCTCTAAAGTTATCTTGTGGTTATGTGCGCATTATACGACGGTGATGCACAAAAATAGCCGACCAGTAATTTCGCTGGTATAGACCAAAATGTTGACCATGATGGGATATGCCTTTGCTGGGACACCCATGTCTCACCATCTGCTCAGTCAGCCAATCAATTCAGCAGCCTTCTGGATTTGCGATACCATAGAAGTGAGCAATTATCAATAAAGCAACACACTTCGGTTTGTTTTCATAGTCTGATTCAAAAGAAATGTCTTCTGGTGAAACAACAAGGAATAGGCAGCCAAGTGTAATTGGACTTAAAGCTATTTGTAACTGGTTTACAATCCATTTTAGGGCATTTTATTATATACATTGGGGGTAGTTGCAGCTTTTTTAACGTCATAGTTGAGTAAGAAAACATGTTTTTTTATGTTTGGTTGTCACTCAATGTAATACACCGTTAAGAAATACAGAATTTGAATGATACTCACTGAACGAGATAGTAGAAGGGAACCTGTCAGTGTGTATGATGTGCATTATGATGTGCATTTTGGTCAATGCAGGCACTTATGTAATGTAAAACTCATCTGCACGAACTGTCAAATGAATGTAACCAATCACTGTGGTGTGTGCTTGTTATCAGCCATGCAGCACTGCCATCCTTCTGTTGCTTCGAGGCCAGCGGGCCAGTCCTGAAGGGGAAAACGCCGCTGCTCAGTCTCAGTCGGCTGGCGAGGCTGAGACGGCTGAGGATGCAGCAAGGGAGCTGAGGAGGACACTCCTGAGCCACAGCTTAACACACACATCCAGAGCTGCTGCTACGCACTGCCCTCCATCAGGGTAAGACACTGGGCTGGTCGAAAAGCAGGATGTGGTACATTGCTGCCAAGGAAAGCAGAGTGTGTTCACAGCCTGATGTGTTTCCTGCAACAGTTTTTCAGGCGTGGATGGTAGAACAGGGAGTTAGGAAGGCTGGCAGCACACTGCTCAGCATTAGCTTACAGGTTGTGGTGCTGAAGTTGAGTGCTGCAGGCGAGTGAGGAGTGCTGAGTGCTGCTGGCATGTTGCTCCTACCCTGCTGGGTGAGTAGCTCTATCCAGGGTGTTTATGTGTGTGTGTGAGTGTGTGTGTGTGCGTGTAGGCGTTTGGTGCAGTAGTAGCAGTATTAATGACTATGATCTCTAAGAGCAATCGCATAACAGCAGTGCTAGTGGAAGCTGCTGGAACCTGTGTTTAAGTAAGAGCTGTTTTTTTTTTCTGTGTGTGTGGGAGGTAGGTAGAGAGAGAGTCTTCAGGCTGATATGGAATTGTGAGTGATGTTTTGCAGCCGAGATGCTTGCATTTGCATCTTCCGTGAGCCTAAAAAAAGCATGTGTACGAGGCAAGCTCACATCATCTACAGATGTTTGCATTATTATCATCAACATATTCGATGTTTTTAAGAGATGCAACAAGAGCGTTCTGCTGAAACGGGCATTTTATATGTCACCTTACAGGTCCATATAATTATTTATTTGGTTTGTTGTTAGACACATTATTTAGTAATGGACAGGAAATCTATTTAATTCACTGTGAGATCAGAGGGGTTGTGACTTGGTCTTGGCTTATCAACACATATAGTGTGTAATAAATATTGTAGATGACATTGTTTTTTGATGAACAGCCTCAGTCACAGTCATTTCCTCTGTGTCTTTGTGTGTGTTTCTCAAGGGGACTCTCTAGTTGGCCTGGACCATGAGCAATGAGTCTACCATCTGGAACATCCTACCAGAAAACTCCACAGTAAGTCCGTCTTTCACCACCGGCTTATTCTCAAACTTCCTGTCCACGTTGATGTGTCTCTGTCTGTGTGTGGTGTGTTGTATCCGCTCAGCACCAGAACCAAACCTTCCCTCATATTCTCCTCTGCCCGATTGACTGTCTAATAGGGAACATCCTGACCTGGACCCGTAATAATTAAATCTCTGATCTAATCTCTGCTTTAATTTCCCCTTGCAGAGAAATTACGATGTGACATCTGAGTGGAGCACTCATTAACACTCACTGTGCTCTCTCCCTCATAGAGCTCAGGATAATACCGCACCTATAAGGCCATTACTTTGATATTCAAACATTTTACTTTGTCTTTACATAACCTTTGTGTTACCACATCAGTTTTATTCTCCGTCAAAGAACAAAGCCTGTTGTTGTTCTCTGTTCTCCCACTCATGTTACCACCTTTCCTTTTATTTAAAGCATTTCAATCCCTGTTCTTTAGCCTTTAAGGGCAGGGAACAACATGAGGAAGCAACATCAAAAGATCAAAAAACAAAATCTGTCAAAATGTGTGCTTTAATGTTCAAATAAGTTCATACATATATTGAATTTTAAACATCTAGCAAGCTTAAAAATAGATTTGAAAACCAAAACATTAACCGACTACATAATAATGGACGTCACTCCCAGATTTAGTTCTCTAAAAAAAAATCAAGTTTAATATCCATCCATCCATTGATTAAGTAATGCAGATGTAGAGTTGTATTTATAGTACTACGTACAAAACAAAAATAGACAATTATGTACTTGATGAAGTTTTCTGATTAAACTACTGCAGTAAAAATCTTACCGTAACTCTTTGCATTATACAGTAATAGCTCAAGAGATGGATTGACTCAAGTATTTTACAATTATCTTATACATAGATTTAAAGATGTCGCTCCAACCCATTGGAAAAAATGTACATCTTTGCAAATCTTTGTGTAGTGAAGAATTATTGTCAAAGACATTGTTAATCTATAGGCCCATGGGGTCTCTGCCAGTGCTCCCAGCATGTTTTATTATCTCAGCTGCAGTCCTTCCTGTTCGAGCTTTCCCATAGCTCAGGTAAACTGTAGACAGGCTCATAACCCTCACATTTGTTGAGTCAATGCACTGCTGCAGTTATAGATTCACTTCATCCCAAACAGCCAAACCAGTGGATGCTGCATTTGGTGCTACTGTAAAGGTATCTCAGCTGCAGCTGATGTCTGGAAGGTATTTGTTGTATTACAGAAATGGCATATATCAGTGAATAGTTTCAGTATATTGATGTTTATTTGGCTATAAATTGTCTTACTCTGTTAAAGTAGCGCTCTTCAAATCCAATTTGGAACAGGGAGGGAACTACTATTGCGTTACTCACTGCAGACACTTTGACTCGAGTCTACTGTATCTACATTTCTTTACAGTTTCTATTCAAATATATATATTCTTTCTCCTTTGTGTTTCTCAGGAGATCCCAGTAACGGCAGAGGAGCAGCAAGATGGCTCCGTGCTCCCCTTGGTGATCCTTTCCGTCTTCCTGGTAGGAACTTTGATCTCCGTCTCAGTCCTCCTCATCGCCTTCCGTCGCTGCTGTCGAGGAGGACAATTCTGTGCCAGGTACGATGCGAAGATGCTCAATTACAGTCAGCATTTGAGCACTTTATGTGCCTCCCTTATCCAGAACCATTACGAAGAATCTTTCAGTATAATCTCCAAACCAATGTATTGGACAAAGAAAGAGAGTGGACTTCATGAAAGCAGCAGCTGCACAATGTAATATGAAGAGCATAGTCATAATGTTTTGTTGACTGTGCAACAGAGGTGTTCGTTAGACTGTGTTTATTTTGAAAATGTGCTCAGGTTTTCATTGTACAAAAGTATTTTGATCCCCGGCACCCCTGTCATTTGATCCTTCAAAATTCCACACACTGCAGTCGCTGCAGAACTCTTAAAAGCATCCAATGAGACCAGTTCATTGAGTTTCAGATCCTTTTTTCATTTGTTCAAGCAGCCAACTTAAAACACCTTTTCCCCAAGTTCAGTTCTAACTGTGGAAAAAGTTGTTCAAGTTTGTACTCAGAGTATATTAACAGACCAAAGCCCTTTAGAGATTGTCCCAGTATGTGAGCTCATGTTGCATTCCGGCGTTGCGGAAGCCTGAGAGACACAACATGTGAACACACAGCGGGAGCTTCAGATACACACATACTTAGACATGTACACACACACACACACACACACACACACACACACACACACACACACACACACACACACACACACCGGCTCCAATGTTTCACATCACCACAGCCTTCCCCCATTTACGCCTCTGTTAAGACCTCTGATGGCAGATAAGTGGCATTACGACTTTGCTTCACAATTCCGCATCCGTGCATTACACACTGCAATCGAGGCATAACAGGCTCGTAAGTATTCAGCCTTCAACTGCCAATCTGTAAGCGCCAAAAGACTACTCTCCCTCGCCCTCTCTAACATGCGACAGCTATTTAAAGACTGCCTGGTGCTTGTGTTGAATGTATACATGTGCATAATAGATGATGAAGCTCATTGAAATTGCAAATTAAACAGAAGACATCCTGTTGCATTTTAGTAGTATAGTCCAGTTTGCTGTGGACCACTAAGTGTGATGCCATTAACAGTTTTAACAGAGGTGATTCATCTGTGTGTATTCAGCAGTTACATGGCTACCCTTGAGATACTTTGTGTACCTCCAGAGCAGCACACATCATCAAGTACACTTGAATGTATGATCGCACCAGCTAGATGCAGATAAACAGAGAGCACAGAGGCTGAGTCGTGAAAAAGAGAGACCTGCCGGGGGAGAGCAGAAGAGAGGCAGGCAGACTGGTACAAATGATGAGCGTAATGAGATTTCATAGCAGCCAACGGCTGTGATTAATCTTGCGTCTCAACCTAGCGTTGTGTGCACACCAAAAATACAAACACACATACGCACACACACACACACACACACACACACACACACACACACACACACACACAATATGGGGAAGCAGGAGCCACAGAGGAAATGAAAGACAAGAAGAAGAAGTGCAGATCTGGTTGGAAGGTGAAATCCCTCGAGTTGCTTTACACACACACACACACACACACACACACACACACAAAACTCATATCTCTGCACAAAGAAATCAGATTGAGAAAAATGACTGAGCAGTGTTCAGTTTCTTTTTTCAAGCCTCATACGGTAGATTTAAGACACATTTGAAAAGTTATTTTTAGGAAGAGGAGTGGCACTGAAAGAGAAGACATATTTAAATCATATAAAACAAGTATAAGAATATAAAAACCATCATGTAAAATCATGACCTTTATTGTTTATTCCCTCTCTGCTTTAAAGATGAGTGGAAACATGCGATCCCATAAAGTACCCTGATATATTGTTTTAAGAGGTCCCTCAGCCCTGAAGGTTATCTGTCACTGGCAATGATTTAGACTGATTTAGGCCCACATTGATTATACAGCCAGGCAGGCTGCCTTTAAGTCAAACAGTTCGGTGAATGTCCAGTTAGATTTGTAAAATTTGTATATGCTGTGTTTTCTAACATAAAGACTTTCCCCCGTGGTTGTGAGTGTGTGGCTGCCTGCAGTTGTGGGGTTCAACAGATGAAAGACAGATTTGAAGGAAAATCGTGTCACAGCATTGATCTGAATCTCTCTGTGTACCCCAGGGCCAGCGATGACCCTGAGAAAACCAACACCACCTACTTGGAGGAGTCTCAGCCCACCCATGGTAAGAGAGGACTGGACAAAGGAGGAACTGTAGGGAAGGGGGGAATGATAGGGGGAGAGATAGAGAGGAAGGGAGGAGTAATGGAGACAGACAGGCTGGAAGATAGAGGGATTGGATTGATAGAGGCAGAGGTATTTGTAACCAGTCAGCACAAATGTGTAAAGCCTAGTCCATTAAAACAGTTTGATATCAACCCAATTAGTTTAAGTAGCTGTGTCGTTCCTGGAACACCTTCTGACATTTTGGGACCAGAAAGCACTCTCTCTGAAATGAAAGAGATTTAGAAACAGCATTAGTTTGGGACCAAACTGTTTTATTAGGCTGTCTGATCAGCTTTTCAGGCAGCAGTTTGACTCATTTTCATGCTCATCCCCCCAACAAAAACGGGTTGAACATTAGAGGCTTTGGCGGATTTTCAATAAAGCAGAAATAACTTTTTGTTTTTGTCGTTTATTAAATGTATTTTATGCCTCACTTTCACAGTTGAAAGTTGAAAGATACAAAAAAGACAAGCAACAGGGGCACTCTTACAAAGTTGTGCTGAAGTCATGACAGTAAATACTTTATCACAAACTCATCACCTGTTCTATGTACCATCGTGTACAAAATGTGAAATCTAAATCTATGCTAGCAGGTCTGCAAGCTGTACGTAGGGACAGAGGTGCCTTTAGCTTCATGCTAATATCAGTATACTGACAGTGACAATGCTAACATGTTAATGTTTTGCATTACCAATTTAGTTTAACTTTGAACAGACTTGTTGTTGATAAAAACAAGTGCAAATCACATGACCTGTATCAACCAGTCAAATCAGATTTTGAGAAGTGGTGACAGTTTTTCCCTCTGGCGTTGTCTGATGAAGAGTCAGGGGGTCGTCACTATCAGTGGACCTCATCCATTGAGGACCCTGGATGTTGTTGGCATATTCTTTTGATCTGGACCAAAGTGGTGGGTCAAATGGCAAAATCCACAGTGCCACGCCCGCAAACGTTTCATTAATGATATTAAAATGAAAAAATAAATCAACTGCTCTTCCATCTGTCTTTGTCAACTCCTCACGCTCTTCCGTTTATCCATCTCCCTCCCTATCTGTCTCCCTCATCTGTCCCTTTCCTGTTGCATCTGTGGTAGAAATCACCATCAGGGTGGATGAGTCGGAGTGTCTGTCGATGGCCAGCTCTCACGACCAAGAGACCGAGCGCTTCCTCTCCACCTGCACCACCGGCCGCCGTGTCTCCTTCAATGAGGCTGCGCTCTTTGATCATGGCAAGAAGGCTCAGGAGAAGGGCCGCAGGTCAGAAAGCTAATACGTACACATGAGCCGAACTACTTTACAAACACTAGTGTGGTTAAATCAGCTCTCATTGGGCGTCTGTTTCCTTGCACTTCAGCGTTGCCGCTTATTTAGATCAGTAATGAACACATTTGACTATGTCCATCTCACTTCTGTTTTGGTTGTTTTGAGATGCATTATCAATGCTGTGGACATAAAGAGCTTTCTCTTAGGCTCTGAGCCTGTTATGTTAATTCTCCAAAAGGAATAATTTTGCGGGGCTAAATGCAAATTCAGTATAGCACTGCTGGGTTTGATGTCCCTTGGCTGTTTGATTCTTGTGCAAGAATAAACTTTTGATTTACAACACATCTCTTTAAATGTATGTCTCACCTTGACAGGATTCTGCATCTTTTAATTGACCTCGTTTCTGATCACCCCAGGTACACTCTGACTGAGGGCGACTTTCACCACCTGAAGAACGCCCGGCTCACAAACCTCAACTTCCCTTCTCCAGCCCTCAAGATAGTCACTATCCATGAGTGTGACTCGGCTGAGAACAGCATCACCATGACAACAACACGCCCTGTTGCTAAGTCAGCCCTTTCCATCTTCCAGGTGATTTAGCCTTTAACCTGCTATTAGACGTGACACATCATTAGTCTTGACCTGGGCCAATTACAATATCAATCACTGGGGTTAAGGCAGGAAAATGTATCAAGCTAATGTACCCAAACACGAGAATGAGGAATCTGTCTGCTCGCTCATTTCAACAAGCAGGGCTCATTGATTTCACACTCAGGAGGAGTGCCAGTCACCGGTTAGAGGGGAAATTCATTTTTAGTCACAAATGCTCGGAAAACATGAAAACAATTGTTTGAAGTGGATCTGAAATACGAACCGTAGTTTCCCAAAGAGGACAGTTGTTGTAGCATTCTGATCCAGTCCCTTAGAAGACCTGCCTGTTTGACAGTATATTCTATGAGAGTAAGAGAGTCATTGTTGTGCGTGCTTCCCTTCAGCCGATGCTGTGCCCTCTGCCACAAACAGCGTTGACCAGCCTGAGTGTCAATCCCAGCTGTGCCCTCCCTGGAGACGCCCTCAACTCGGTGGTGGGCACCAGCTTCAATGACAAAAACATGGCTCTCAGCACTAAGGGGCCAAGCTCAGTAAGTTACCTTTAACTCACCTTAACTTTACAATATATTACATCAATTAATAAGTGACTGCCACAGCGTTGTTTTCTTAAGCGTGGACGGTACAGGAATTTTCTTGCCTTTAAATTATCTGCAATAGTTGGTGTTCTTAAGAAAAGTGCAGTACATACTTTGATTTTGGTTCCCCCTGTGGACAAAGCAGTTCGTCTTTATGTCATTATGTCGACATAGATATTGGTTACCGGCGATTAAAATCATCCTGTTCTCTTTTAACAATCGAATGTATCACTCATATATAATATTTGCTGTGAAAATGTAAATAAAGGCTTCTTCTGCAGTGTACTGTAAATGCTCTTGTCTGACAGTGGCAGTGGTAACAGGCATTCACAATAACATTCATAGAAGCAGTCAGTCATGTTTCTGATGGTCTCATTTGCTTCTGTAGCTCATAAAGAGGAATCCCTTTTAATTTCAGTTTCATAACACGTAGTAGTCACACTCCAGGAACCAGCCAGACAAGCAGTGAGTCATCTATATGGGCATCAGAGGGTCATAAAGCGTGAGGGAGGACCCAACAAAAGTGATGGTTTATGGGCAAACAAGAAGCATCACTGTCAGAGGGGATTACACCCACACCACTTCCCTTATCATGTTTTCTTCCTAACCGTGTTTTTCTCTCTGCTCAGATCGAGATAATGGGAGTGGGGCCCAGGGGCAGAGGCAGCAGCATTAGTGTCGGAGAAGGGGTCTTGGTGGGGAGCTGCGCCTCCACTTCTGCCGGCATTGCAGGAGGCCAGGGGCCCGTGCTGCAGTTCTTCACCAAACTGCGGCGCCATGCTAGCCTGGAGGGGGCCAGTCCCTACTTTAAGATCAAGAAATGGAAGCTGGACAGCAGCCAGAGAGCCTCCAGTCTGGACACCAGAGGTAATGGATACTTGTTGATGCTAAGTACATTTATATTATCTTGTTTTTTTGGAAACAATCAGTGCTTACATTGCAGGAAGGATTCACAACTCTTTGTGTAAGTCATAACTGAGGAGGATAAAGCAATACTGTTTCTTCATTATTTATCTTGGTGTATAGTATTTTTGGCATCATTCTCTGGCGGTAAACAGGCAATGGTTAAGCAGGGGGATCCAGCAACCAACTGTGAGAAGCCCTTTCCCTGCGAGGAGTCGGATATACACAGTGACACACACACATACAGGACAGATGGCTGTGTGACGTAAAGTTTGCCCTTTCCAAGTCAATTTGGGCCCTGGAGTGAATCCTTCCTGTCGATCTTCTCCATCCTATACAAACACACACACACACAAACACTTCTCCCTGCGCGTCCATAGACACAACTCTCTAATACAACCGAGGGATCAGAACAGGATAAAAAAAAAAATCTCCTGAGACCTTCACACTTGAGGGAAGCTTTCTCTAGAATGAAGTGTATTTTCACTCTTTCCTGCTGTCACAAATGTTGTTCCTTCCCCTTGATTACTTTTTGTGGGACAGGCTCTCCAAAGAGGAGACAGTTCCAGCGCCAGCGGGCGGCAAGTGAGAGCATGGACCAGGACGACAACGACGCACACCACATAGACCTCATCCAGTACATCGCTCGCACTCAGGACATCCCCTACTGTCCCAGTCAGCCAACCACACGCCTCCTCTCACCTCCTTCCACACCACCGCCCTCCCTCGGCAGGTATCTTTAATTTCCTTGCCATTCATCCTGTTCACTGCTTTGCTGCCTTGCACTCATTTCTTGACAGTTGCTAAAATATGTGAAAGTTAGGACATGGCTCTAAGTCCCAATTCTGCCCAACCAACTTTTCTCTTACAAAACAGTGCTTTTAAAACCTATTTGAAATGCTATTGGAGTCGCTTTAATACGCTGTTGAAGAAGATGTACTGTAAAGAAATCAAATGGCATGTATCAGTGTCAAGTAACTGATCTTTAAGTGAATGGTTCATTTAGAAAACTGCCTCTTGGAAAATGTTTGACGAGTTCTGTTGCTAGGACATTTAATTAGATTCAAAGACACAATGTTATGTAACTGTAAATACCTCTGCCACAGTCTCGTTAAATGTAATGTGATCCCTCTGTACAAGACTTCTTTCAAAACCATTTTGAACCGGGGAATCCCACAGTGGAGCGGAGAATGGGGACACAGGGTTTATATCTGGCATAGGAAACCATTCCATTGCTGACACAGTCATGATGTCTGCGGAAGTGCAAGGGTCATTGTTTTTTGTTTTTTGTTTTTAGTGTGTCCTAGAATTGCCCAGTATTTGGTTACAAAACCAAAATAGCGAAGTAGCTTCTTAAATAACAGTTTGTTTCTTCTTCTCTGAAAATTGGATTAAGCAAAATCAGTATTTCCTGTGTATGTTTACACGCGTTTGTGTTTAAAAAATTCAAGGAATTTCCTGGAAGATGCCAACAGCAAAACAATCTAATGGGATCCGTGATCACTGACAGTTAATTACTTTCGATAATTTATGTTTCAAACAATTTGTACTCTGAGGATGTACTGTACCAGGAAAAAGGGGGTATGTCTAGCAGTTTCTTCAGCACACAAGGCATTAGTATCTAGCTAAGTTCTGTTCACAGACATGCAACAGCAACCATTGCAAGCCATAAAATTCATTCTGTGCACTGTGAACGCAGCCACGCTTTAGGTGAATGTGTTAATTAGGGAAATGCTTCAACATTGACATGAGTTTTGTGCACCTTAGTGTTTCTCCCCTTCATTTTCCTCATGTTCTTTCTTTTATCTCGTCTCTCCACTCCTGTGTGCACCCTACAGGGTAGAGGTAGAGGTCATAGTGGAGCCCAGCTGCGGCCATGGAGGACCAGGGGTGATTGGCCTATCCCCTGATCCCCAAGATGAAGGCCTGTCCCTGGAAAGAAGGGAAGGCGCAGACCCCTTGGACCCCCCAGATGCCCAGGACCCCCTGACCCTTTACAAAGACATCTGGACCCTTCGTGCCTCACTCGAACAGTACGCCGCCTCCGACCAGAGCAGCAACAATGACAGGAACTCTGTCTGCAGCGATGCCGACAGTGTGTGTTCGCTGAGCGGACGCACAGAGACGGAAAGAGGAGGGCTCCCAAGGTATCCATCCCAGGATTTAGGAGATGAAGCAGAGGGTGGAGAGGATGACAAGGACATTTTGATGTACACGGAGCAGAGGTTAGGTGTGAAAGAAGGGAAAAAGAGAAAACTGGGAGGCAAAGAACCAGAGCGAAGGGGTAGTGATGGAGAAACAGGGACTCGTAAATTGCTGCAGATGGACAGCGGCTACGCGTCCATAGAGGCTCCGTCTCGAGGTCCAGAGGAGCTGAGACTGTTCGGGAGCAACAACGGCAGCCCCAAAGACAAAACAGCTCACGAGAAAAGGCACCACTTCACCAACGCAGGGCGAAGTGGCACTATCGGTGAGAGCTTTGAGTCTCATCTCTTTGAGGAGGAGCCAGAAGAAGAGGTGTTGTTGGGTGCCAGTGGAGGAGTTCCCATAGAAACAGGTGCTGCCGCACTGAGCTGGTCTCCACATGGTCAAATGCTCACACCCAGTGAGGCTGCACAGCCTTCAACTCAACCGCCAATATTGCACCGACGAGACTACAGCATAGACGAGAAGACTGACGCCCTCTTCCACGAGTTTCTCCGTCATGACCCTCAGTTTGACCAGCAGGAGTCACCGCTAAGGAAGCATCGATCCCGAATCCACCTCCGCAAGCAGTGGCAGCGCCACAAGCAGTGGAGTGACCCTGGTGTCAGACACTTTCATTCCTCTTTTGAAAGACAGCGTACCCCTCTACGGAGGGGTGAAAGTGTGAACTACCCATTGGAGACAAGCTACCACAGTACGCTCCCCCGAATCGTTAGCGCTCCCGACGAGGAGAATAGCGACGGCACCATCAGCACCCCTGATACCCCAAAGGTGGAGCCTACAACAACTGGCCACAGGGGAGAGGAGCAGGGTGTCAGCGTTAGACACACAGAGGACAGTGTCTCCTCCTTCCAACCACCTCTCGCACACTCCGTCTCAGAGAAAGATGGAGGACAAGGTGAGCACCATGATCATCAGGAGGACATCAAACCGTCTGCACTCCCCCCCGAACCCGCAGACGAGCGCTCACCGCCTCAGCTGCCGGACTCCTTAGGCTACGGCCCGCAGACCGTAACAGCAGACCTCATGGACAAACTGACTGCTCACCTGGACGAGAGGTTGTACACGGGCCTCCGCAGGGTCAAAGACACGACCGTTGAGTGTGTGACGGTGACGGCTACACACGCTTCTCCAGACCACAGCCCAGTGTAGCAGGGCTCCGTTGACCTCCTCATCAACTTCACTCCTGCTGATGCACACTATTTCTTTTGTGTTTGTTTGTCTTGCCTCTTTTTAAGTGTCTCTCAATATACAGCTTGAATGGTGTGATCCAGATTCAGAAACGCGCTATTGAGAATATGCTTTACAAAAATCCATACTTGAACACAGGATTCATTTAAATGCTGTTCATCAACTAGAAATTCAGTCAGTGTCTTTTTATGCCTGTTATCATTACAAAGCAGGTTAATGTTGCAGTCAAGCTACAATCCATAATACTGTAAGATGAAGCATAGCTAACACATGGTTACAGTAATAACAGTATCTGTCTGTTTGTCTCTCCTGCTGTCATTCCCGTCTCTGCTCTCCAATATGAATAACATGCTGAGAGCCAGTATGGCCTTCGCACTCATTGATCCACTGTGAAACCAGGTGCTATTAGACAAGAAGAAAGTGACAGATCTGGATGTAACAATTAGCCCTCCTAGTCCTCCAATCAGGATTAGGTGAACTTGTCGTGAGAAAAAGAATAATTTAGAATAGCAAAATTGATCTACCAAAGCTAATAGGCATACTGTAATAGTAGAGATCAGTAGTTTCAAATCTATGGAGATCCCAAGAGAAGTGAGATAAATTACTAAGAGATGTAGCCTACGTTTCAGTCACATTGAAAACAAACATTGCAGTTGCTTGGAGCAGTTAACATTATTCACAAAGACTGATAAAAAAATGTCATTATTTGAATTAGAGATGTGGTTTCTACATGTTCACATTCAACCACCTGCCCAGCTACATCACTTTCACCCAGAGCCATTTTTTCTGTGGCTATTCTTCCTGGTTGTAGCTATTAAGCTATCTCTGTAGTAAGATAACGTCCCCATGGCTGATAAAATAACATCTCATACTAAGCTGTGGTTGGTGGATTGTTTTTCTCGTACTGCAAAATAGACGTAAAGATCTTAAACCAGTAGAATTCATTGGGACCATTAGCAGAACGGTGATGGGTATGAGTCATTTGATTTAAACGTTGGGAACCCATTTGTTTAGATTGATGGAAAACAAATACAGTCTTAACAATGGCCAGAACAAAAAGGTCCCATGAAGTCTTATTTTGAAAGGGATGCTATCCTAAAAGTTACTTAGGTTGTCTATATCTTCCAAAGTTTTGATTTTTTTTTTCTTCTCAGTTAAAATGTCTATCCATAGAAACATACATTGAGTAATAGACCTGGGGAAAAAACATTGCTGTGAAAACACTCTGAAATGTCTCCTTAATGTTGAATCTTTAATGATTTTGGCCCGGGGAACAAAGGACTATGGAGCTATTGTCTTAATCAGCCGTGTGACTTGTTATGTTTGTTTGTTTGTTATTCACTGAAAATGCTTCTCAGCTTTAGGACAACCGTGTTGTTCATTTCTTACAAGTTTGTTGTATGAATTTTGATCTATTTTTGAACGTCTGCACTGCTTAAATGACCGTAAAAAGAAGGACAGGCTCCACAGCAACTGACAGAACTCGCAAACCAAACAGCCGCTTACACTCAGATGCCTCTGTATCATCCACATATATAGAATACATTTACATTTCACTAAGCTCATCAACACTGACATGACCTATGTCCCAATAAGAAGAACAAACTCAGTTTTGTGCCATGAGGAATGCGTTTACATTAAAGCTAACAGACAAGAGCGCTTCAATTACAGATGTCTGGTGTTTATTGGTCTTATCAGAAAGGCATGCTTTCTTGTGCATGGGGCTCACAGAACAGGCTTTATTTGTCCCCGTCTGACATTCTTGTTTTCCCCTCCTCCTCCTCCTCCTCCTCCTCCTCTTCTTTGCCTGAGAAAGTTGTCAGTGCTGTAGATGTCTCCTATGTGGAGGCCTAGGATGTTACTTCCTGCCAGCTTGTAAAAGCAGAGTAAACAAAGATGGTATTTATAGTGATGGCCATTTTATTTTCTCCTTATTTGGTTAAAAAAAAAATACAAACCATTACTGCCTATCATTTGAACAACTATTAGTTATGTTGGTAAAGAAAGCAAAAAATGGCCAAACTCAATTTTGGCTTATACATCAATGCTTTTTCACCCTGCACAGTAGCAGCAGGATGGCTGTAACCCAGTTTTAGTCTCCTATACTCAGAGGGGCTGTTGGGCTTTCCGTCTCTCCCACATGCAGTGAGGGGAGCCACTGCAGAAGAGGTTGATGAATTTTAATCATACCAAGAGAAGGATTCCCGCTTTTCATCCGCTGTCTCCGTTCCCTCATTCTTCACGACTGTTACCATGCAGTACATTGAAAGGATTGAATACAAAATAAGGGGGGGGGGGGCATTATCTTCCTCTCTCTCTGTGTTGGTGTAATGATGATGCTCTTCTCCAGTCTGCCTAGATTAGATCTTTCTCCACTTTGTGACAGGATTCTCCTTTTGTGGCTAAGTGGACTCTGAGGCAGAGGATGCTTTCCTCATTAGGAGAGAAATGGCTGAGATGAAAGGAGGTGAGCTCCAATAAGGAGTAGAGAGGGTAGGGATGTTTTTTTTCTCGCTCATTTCTTTCATGTTGGCTTCCTCACACACGCACACACACACACACAAATACACACACTCAAACATTGTAAATGATTTCTCCATGAATAACACAATTTTGTGCAATCAAATAGCATTTATGTTATGACAGCACTGATCATCAGAAAGGAAATGAAATCCACTCTCAGCCTTGATGGAAATGATGCATCTCTGTTGACAATAATTACTCAGCTAATTCTGACAGTTCTTGGAAGAGGGGAAGAAGGCTGCGTTCCCCACAGATCAAAAACTACCAGTTCTTACAGCTGAGGCAGTACAAGATGAGAATAGCACAGCAACTGCGACTATTGAAAGAAAATGGCCATATGGGATGATTTCAAATCTGTACAAAGTTTCAACTTTGCTGTCTATACAAGCACAATATATCAAGAGCTAGACTTAATCAATGTCCTTTACTAGGTATAGACAGATGCTGTTTAACTGGGGACACTGTGTTTGTATACTAACCAGTAGCCTGTCAAATGCATTGATGCATAGCTGTGTGTAGGTCTGCATGAGAGTTTACAATTTAGTACAAACAGTCATGTTTTCTCAGACTTGTGGTACAAAATGGTCATAAGTGATGCTCAAATCAAAACATTGGTATAACTTGAGATTTTGTATGATGGAATCCACTTTTTAAAGTCATGCTAGAATGCTGTAATTGATCCAATTTTGTGAGATTTATCTCTGAATGTAGTAGTATTTCTGTATTCATTGCTTGTAAGTTAATTGCTTAATTTATCCAAACAAGATAAACTTTCTTAACAACTTGCTTTTGTTGATCCAAATCTAATGAGCCTTGAGGGACCAAATCATAAAAAAGTGTTATTTTAGGGTTGTTTTCCAATCTGTGAATAAATGAATGAAGTAAAAAAGTTCTGAATCTCATTATTTCAAGGGAAGGGTTTTCGTTCAAGGCGTGGGAACACATCGCTGATAAGGTTCCCTCCTATGAATCTCATTTCATTTTTCTTTGTTGCTTAGGCTCATAGCCTATATTGATTTTTTCCTCGCCTTATCACCTCCTTCAAATTAACTCCAGGGAAAAGCCAAATCCAGTCTGTGATCTATAAGAAAAAGTCTTACATGTCTGCTCTTTCCATACCTTCTAATCTGTCTCACTGGCCTTAGCTGTTGGGCACAAATTAAAAGAGACAACAATTAAGATGACACTGCTTTACTCAGGCAGGTTCTTGCTCTGTAATAAAACATTTTTGTGAATTGATCCCAACTTTTGGAACTGATAGAACCAAACTGAAAAACAGTGGGCTAATCTATTACCAAACCAAACAGAGAGAACAAATCTACACCCTTCAGTAGGGTACCATATTTTCATACCACCAAATTGGGAAACAGATTGTTGAAAATCGTAGGCAATAAGTGCCCTCCTAAGCAGCTCGTGTTCACAGTGTTTTTCCACTGAAGTAGATCGTAACAGTGCTTCTTCCAGCCTGCACCCACTTTTTGTGTTTGCTAGTTTTAACATGGCTTTATATGTCGGAATTTCCACCATGTGCAACTGAAAATTGCCTCTTGCAGTTAGTGCAAAACCCATCATATTCATTGCCTGATACTTTTTCGCGGGAAGCTGTAAGTCTCCTGGAGCTCTTTGGAAAAAGGTGCTTCCTTTTCGGCACGATAGTTAGCCAACCTGTCAGATTATGTTACCATGATAAGCTAGGCTAGCTAAGCAACAGCCGCTACCTTGAGATTGATTGACACATGTTCAAACAAATAAGTATTGAATCTTGACTCGTCTTGCGTTAGTGATGTTTTTCTATTGGTTAAAAAAGCCACAGCCTCGGCAACGACATTGATTGACATATATAAAGACAAATTTGTTTTGCAATTTTGGTTGATTAAGGGACTGTTAAAAACTGGGACATAGCCTATTGGCGTTTTATAGGCTAGATATTTGTGGGGACTCAGAACAAAGAGCTTGAAAATGGGACGGTCCTTCAGGGCTCTGTGTAGCTGAACTTTATAGCTTGAAGTCATGTAAAAATAATTTTACATGGCAGTGGAGTAAGGTCAGTAGATAACAGTGGATTAACAATTTGAAATTCTTTGTCAATGCTTTTAATATGTCAATTTGAACACATACTGGCAATTTTCTGCTGAAGTTTTGAGGCTAGCTATATCATATGCCTCTGATACATGATCTAAGTCATCTAAAAGAAGGCTATCCAACAATCATCAATTCTTTATTAACAAGTAAAAAGGCAACTGATGAATACAAAGGTACATTGGGACATGTTTTGCTAACCTATTAGTTACCATAAGACAACAGCTAATGCTAGCATTCAAACCACTTCCTGTCAAACATTACTGTAGGCCTGCTACATGGCTAACTCAGAATTGAATCCCTGTCTATCGCATCGTGCAACCATTGGCTAGGGGGAGGCCACTTGCAAATATTACCAAACATTTCTAAATGCTAATGATAGTTGTGTCTGATTGTAGCTATTGGGTTATCAAACAAGTATAACTTGCGATATGGCAACATTTAGGCTACCTCAAAATGTTCACTGTTCATTGGCTTATCAACCCAGAAATTGTAATACATTATCAGATAACCTATTGTAAAGATTAAAACTTAACAGAATAGTAGAACAGTATTAAAGCAGTTGAGCTTCCTACTCTGAGCAAGAAGTCAGAGGAAAATGGACGGTTTATAAATATCCTTGGTGGATAAAATCATTAGGCTATAAATGTTGGCAGGCAGTGCACATTAAACAGGAGCTTGCTTCTCAGGAGCCAGGACAATTAAGAAGGAAAAATGCAGGGGCAGATATTTCGAGTAAAATATACAAAAGTTAATGCTGAGTCACATCTATCATAAACATTTTCACGCTACAGTTGGCTTACTGGTAATGTACAAGTACACTTATACAATCATGATTCAGAGGAGATTTAATGCTTTGTCTCCTGGTTATGCCATATCATAAAGTAGCCAACATAACACACTGTGAGTAAACTGTGAGCATTTGAAGGCTGCCAACATGTTAACATGTTTCAGCCTTACAATCATTCATTAGGGCAGGAAATTCCTGTATGGCTGTAACATGTTGGCATGTTTTTATGAATCTATAGCCCTGATGTATTAAAGGCTTTTTATGCATACCCCTCTGAGTGCCTCAGACCTCTTCCACAGCTTCTAAGTTAGATCCTCGAACTGAAGAGCACCAGAGAGTCTAATTCTTTTCAACAACTTAAAAAAAAAAATTCAAGACCCATGCAGCATGCATCTGGTTTTTGACAATTTTGGTTTCTGCTGTCTAATACTAATGGAGATCCCTCAAACAGTTGCCTTTGCCAGATAAGGGTGGATAATACATTTGCTATTTTAACATAATGGTTAAACTGCAGAGCAGTTGGTTGAAGCAGTCATAATTAAATCTGCTAATAATTGCAATAATCACAAAGTCATTGAGTGATCTTTTAACATCTGCTAGCTTTTATTTTATTTATAGACTTGAAAAAATACCCTTTCCAATGCATTATATAGTCCTCAGAAAACAACATATTGATGTCTGTCTGTCTGCTGCACATTGCAGTCTAAATTCATTCAGTGAAGGTTGAATGAGATGGGGAATCAGAGAAATGGGCTTCTCTGAAAGAGGGGGATCTAAAGATTCAGACCGCCTCTCCTCTGATTTCATTACACTCTTTTGCATCATCTGTGCCCCACCTCCATCTCCATCTGTCTTTGTTGTCTGTCAGCCAATGGCTGAGCTCAACACCCCAACAGTCAGCCAGTCGGAGGTTTGGGGTTTCCTTCAGTATGTGACGTTGCGTCATCGTTCTGTTCTGTGCGGAAGATGCAGAGAAATATCCTTTGATGTTTTTCACAAATCCATTCACAATTGTCGAAATACCAATGAGGAGGTGAATAAAATCCCAACAGCCAAAAACACATTTACAGCTACACTTAAAGAAGGATTGACATTTATAATATATTGTTTAAAATGTTAGGATAAGTTTTTTTATTTTGACTGAAACAATCTCATGGTGTTGTTTATTAAGTTATTTCTGTATTGTTAGCTGCTCTTAATGAACACCATTTCCCATGAGTGTTATACCCTCACAGGATATATGTCAATGCTTGTTGCAGCAGGCAAATTCAGACGTGTGCGTAATAACAGAAGGAGAGAGAGGACTGAGCATTCTGATGTTTCAAACTTCAATGATTACAGATAAAAATAGCAAAGGACTGCTGGTGAATATTAGTGAACAACAGCCAAATGAAGACTGGAGTCTACACTACAGCAAATGTATTATTTGTAAAAAAAAAATTGACTTATGTATCGTTTGTGAATATTTCTTCTGGTTAATAGTTCAGCATAATCCACATTTTGCATTGCATTGGCCTGACCTAAATCCGGTCAGCTATAAATCATTCTGAATGGAACTATAACCAGACACATTTTGGAGCTCTCAGATTGATTTGGTTGTTTGGCTCTAAGCAAACGCCAATTGGTCTTGCACAATAGTTAACCATGTGGAAACATTTAATTTTCTTAAAAGAAAGATGAAAGACAAGTTAAAGTGGAGTTTGCATTGAGTCAAGTAAGCTAGTGAAACAGAGGTGAGCCAACCCAGATGTAAGTCACGACTTGAGCTCTTTATACACCTCCTGATAGAGATAAGGGCTGCTGTGTGGATTGAAGTCCTGACTTGTCTGTATAGTATGGCTCCTTGGACAAATGTTCTTCCCATTCTTCTCTGTTTTACTGCTTTATATCTGCACTGCTGGTTTTGTTTTAGAAAGACAGACAGACAAAGCATTAGATTCCAAAAATCAGTTCAAATGTATTTGAATGCTTCAGCTGTTTCATCCCTTCAACAAACAAGTAATCATTCTGGCTGATCCGTTCACAACTAAACTGACTCATACCCTCCAGAACCATTAATAATGGTGGGAAAGGTGTTCTGCTCGTGCGTTACACATCTATCCACGCATTGCACATTTCAGACCTAATTTACACATGAATGAACACACATTCGACTCTGTAATCCCCTCCACCTCTCCTGCTCTGCGACATCAGAATACTGTATTCAAGGATGGTTCTAAAAGGGAAACCCCCCCCCCCTCTTCATCACTCCCCCTCGCCACCACCGCCACCACCTGCTCCTCTGATCCCCCCTCAACCCACGTATTCCCCTCCTCCCCCGCCTCTCCCTCATCAGACTTTCCTATCTACAGAGCAGCTCCAGGCAGCGTTCTGAATGTGTGAGAGATGCCGATGACTCATCGGGTACCTCACGGGTGCTCACGATTAGGAAGGTTTTTCTGTTTCGCACTTATTATACGAGACTAAACAAATGTGATGCCAGAAGCTGATAAGTGTGAAGTAATTTTGACAGCGCAGACCTTAACTGTTTGAATACAGCCTTAAGCTAAAAATGTTTTACTACTACAACTCTCACTTTGGTAGGAAATCACAAGGAACAATTATATAGTGTATATATTCTCCCTTGTAACGCACAAAATAGAAGCAAATCAAGAGCGTGTGACCCAAAAGTATATGTGCAAGAAGATATACCCAGAAGAGGAGTGATGATGTCATGGAAACCACATGGAAAGAAAAGTAAAAAGTAAAAATGAGACGGACAAAAGGAAAGAGACATTGAAGCAGACACAGTTAGAGCTAAAGGAGATTAATGTCTGATGAAGCTCAGGAGAAATGACAATAGTGGCAGAAAGTAAAGATAAAAAGAGAGCAGGACAAAACCCTGGAAAGCTTATTATGCAGCATCTCCTTCCCACGCAGTCTGCCCACGCTCCATCCCTCCACCTCCTCCTGTTCTCCGTCCTCTCCTCGTTCAGGATTCTGCTCCATCCATTTCTCCCTCCCTTCTCCGTCCTCGGCTGCGTCATCTCCAGCTCTTCATTGTGTGTGCGCCCCCACCCGCCTCTCTGGGGGATGAGGCAGAACTCTCCAATACTTAGCTGTGATATCACATACAGGCTGAGGCTTTTTAGGCTATTTGTTGCAGCAGCTACTGTTCATGATGGGCTGAAGGACAGAAACACACCCACACATTATGCAGACTTGAATCCACACACTGGAGAGATATCATTTTTGTATGAACAAACTATAAAAACTCTGGTGATGTGTTTCATTAAAGCTTGTGGAATGATGCCAGGCTTTTAGAAACTCAAGGATTTAATTTACATCTTTGTGAGAGATGTAGCTTATTGCCAGCTGATGACAGAGACACTTTGCATGAGGTGGTGTGGCTAAATCTGTGGGCTTTCCTCACCAGTCGTGTGGCTACTCTAAAAACAGCTGAAGGTTTAATTACTTTCTCAAGAACTTTATCTGATCTTGCAGAAAGAGGAATCTTGCTTTTGTGAATATGTCAAACACACTCCTGAGACTTCAGCCTGCATCTAGACACCACGCTGATGATGTCACTCTCACCAATCCTCCTTTAGACTGTCTGGGGAGAGACAAAGGTCAGCTCCAAGGTAAAGAAAGTTGACTCACTACATCTTGAGACGTAGGCTACAACCTACAAAATCAACACTACCATGGGGAATTGACTGGAAGGTTATGACTCAAACTATTCACATCAAATAATCAATACTTGTCGAGGTCAAACAGGGCCAGAGGAAATGAGTGGGACGGGAACATTTTTTGAAGAGACAACAAACAGAAATTGAGAATGATTTGTCATTGTAGAATTCTCTAGATGCTGACTAAAAATGCGGCTAAATTATTATTCAGTTTAAAAGAATGTATAAAGGAAAAGGAAAACATGGAGATGATTGTATTTAATTGTTTCACTAGGTATTGTTCATTTGATATGATTCATGAGAGAAAAGGGTAAACAACAGGGCAGGCCATTTGAGTCTGTATCAACAGTCATTTATGTTATTAAGAAATGCACAGGTATAACATATTGCTCTTCTTCCTGCTCATATTTGATCATGAACAGTGGAAAAGTATTTTGTCTCGTTAGTCTCACCTGTGTTTGATTGGCCCCTGTATTTAGTATCTGTGTTTCTTCCGTTCTGTGTCAGTTCATACATCAACCTACCCGTATTCTTGTGAGGACTTCCCCCAGTGATTTGTTTTTCCCTTCTTTTGGATTTTTTTGTCGACTTTGATGGACTTTGTGCTCGTCAGAAGAAAGCTTTTTGTTTTTGCCATTTGGTCCTTTTTGTTTAATGAGATATTTTTGTGTTTTTTAAATGTGGATCCTCCACTTTGTTTTTCTAACACTTATGTATGCCTAAAGAGAATTATTAGCAGCAACATCTTGGCTTCACTGGGATCATAGCAGTTCAGTTTCTTTTTATAGTTTTTGGCCCACACATTCACTGTTTTGGCTCACACTCATCGATATTGTACGATGCATCTGTTAAAAAAAAACACTCTCTCTCTAGCCCCTTTTACATTGTCTGTTCAAATGAAATTGTTATGCCTATGTTACACCTTGCTGTCCTTCAGCTTCTGAGCTGGCTTCGGATGAAATAACAGGCGAAAGTGGATCACTGTAAAATCTTTGAGCTGGCAGGGTGGAACAGCGTTGTGTATTTCTGAATGTACACACGTGAAGTCCCACTTTTAAACGTTTCGCTTCTCGATTTTCTTTAACCCAACTTAAAATCTCACACTGATATTACGCCATTGCAGGGTTCCATCTAATGTAATACATCAAACAGTGCATTCAATTTTACATTCTTTAGTTTGACAAAAAAAATCCAAAGCGATCTCAACCCAACAATGAAAATATGGTGTGGTGTCCATGGTATTGAATTATATAGGGGAGCAGTTTTCTGGGTTTGGAAATAACTGTCCCAATCCTGAAGTGAAAATACTTATGGTACTAAATTGTAAATACATGTGAGCTTGCATGTGTTGTTATTAGGAGATATAAAATATCTTCCTCTATCTATAACACCTAAAAGGTATAAGTAAGCAACTGCTTGCTAAAAATGTATGATATGAATTTAAAATAAAGTGTCGTGTTGTGTTCACAGCTTTAATCTGCTGTCATTAAGTAGTCATATCAGTTTTTGCAGGTTTAGGTAATGATAAACAAGACTAATGATGCAAGCCATGCAACACGCAGTGATTTCATCTGAATGCCCACACCCACTACTATCAAACTATGCTTTTAATCACACAACAGTCCGGTCTTCCTCTGTGTGCTGAAAAGTTAAAATAATTGATGTACTGGCTTTCATGACATAGGAAGTTCAGGTCACTCAAGTTGAGGTATTTGATCTAGAACTGATGGTTAGCTGCACTTCCACACAGAAAACAGTTTAAAGATAGGCATAAATTCCCTTCAGATTACCACTGAGGTTCTACTTTCATAGACTCAGTATGATATCACTGAATTTGGCAACTATGTGAAGGCTCAGTGAGAGAACCAAGGGCTCACCAAGGATGTGTTATTCAAGAGGGGAGAATATCTGTACCAAATTTACTGCCAATTTTGTCATGGCTGTGAAGTATATTAAAGGGAGTTCAAACCATCTACATGTCTGTTAAATACAAGCAAAAGTAGAGTGATACAAAGGCTCTGGAGTAATGGCAGATAAAACCAGATGCTGTGTTATATTTGCTACACTTCTTCTGACGTATTAAGAGACAGTATAGTGGGAGCAGCTGTTTTGAGCCTCAATAAAACATAGCATTCCAATAAGCCTCACTGTACATCCTATTTCTTTAACATGACGTCCTTATTCAGAAATTACACGAAAGCAGTTTGCTCACCCTCAGCTTTCAATTTATCATCAGATGTCATCTCATTCATATTGAGGTTTTTTTTTTTACAAATCAAATGCAGCTCCTTACTTTATGATTGACAAGGTCAGAAGAGTCGCTGGTGGTTAGTGTGTGTGCACCACAAATGGAGACTGAAGTCCTCCAAGTGGGCAGACGGGTTCAAATCTAACCTGTGGCTCCTTTTCCGCATGACATTACTCACTTTCTCTCTCTCCGTGATTTCTGACTCTGTCCACACTGTCCTATCTCTCTAATAAAGGCATAAAAATGCCCAAAAAATAAGCCTTGAAAAAAAGGGTTTGACAAAAGTTGATATTTTGCAATAGCTGCATAGCAAGAAAGCAAACAGCATATGAAGCCCACTTCAACTATAAAAGCTCCTTTTCTCTTTTTTTTCCAACTTTGAAAATCCTAATTTGAGTATTGTGACACCTATGTGACAGTGAGGTGTTTGACGACTCATTTATGAAACGGGGGAGTGTTGCTAACGATGGGATACAACTGTATTCTTGCAATGTCCTCTTATAGGAAAACAGGAATTAACTTCCGGTAATGGCAATGGAACTACATTAAAAAAAACAAAAAAACATTGATTTCTGCCAAATTTTGCCCATTTAATCATAGCTAACAAGTGTGTGGGAAGAAGAATGAGAGTAAGGTGCCCCCTTCCTCTTTTTGCCTCCCTCATTTCTTCACACACCCCCCACCCTCTTCACAGTGTGCTTCTCAGCTGTCGGTTTACTGATTAGCCTGATCCATAAATAAGTAATCAGATCGAGAGCAGCGACATTGCACTCGCACTTATCAGCCTGCTCTATCACTCACAAACAACACACAACACTTTTTTAGATCCATTTTTTTACCCCGTCTTTACAGTTATAAACAAACAGTCTTAATAACAAAATGTTTCATCGGAATGCAATGTGTGTTCAGTTGCGTGTGTGAGTGTATTTTGTGTGGATTGCGTGGAGGCAGAGGGACAGTGAGATGGAGAAAAAAGAAAAAGGGACGAGAAACAGGGAAACGTACAGTCAGTGCAAGTGTGACTAAACTGACTGCAGCAGAATGACTCACCCTGTTGCCATGGCAACCTAAAGACAAGCTCTCCTCTAACGTGCGAATTCAGCTGCTGGTGGCTGCCAGCTAACAAGGAGAAATGTAAGTTTCCGGTAAAACCATTTAGGGGAAAAAAGGGGTTTCAGAGGGCAGTGTATAGGCCCACAGAGCGAGCATAAAAGCCTCTATAAAAAAAAAGCAATAAAGGAATGAACAGAAACAGACTAACTGCTTGACTACAACCATCTCTCTCTCTCTCTCTCTCTCTCTCTGTCTATCTCTCTATGTGTCTCTCTCTGTCTGTCTCTGTCTCTCTCTCTCTGTCTCTCTATGTATGTCTCTCTCTGTCTCTCTGTCTCTCAGCACTGCAGTATGAAACCCTGTGCCCCCCTCCTCTCTACTCTGCTGGACTGATGTGTTTGGGTGTTAAACTCAGATGCCCTTGATAAGTAAAAGCCATGTAGGATAGAGTCTTGCCATACCAACACACAAAAAAAACAATCTGAATTCATAATGTGAAAAAAAAATAGTTTTGATTGTTATGGTTCTTCTGTAGGCTTATATATTAACAGCCAGAAATCTTCATGTGATGTGGGTTGATTGAACTCAATAAAACTGCAATTACTACAGAATAATGATAGAGAATGGGCTGAATACAACTTTTTTTTTTTCATTTGACTGTCAGTGAAAAATGTGTTTTGTGTGTTAACACTGTAATCCTGGACATTGTCGAGTTAAAGGACGATACAAAAAGTAGTGGGGAATTGGAGAAGAGTTGATCTTTAATGTCAGTTTGAAATAGCCTAAGTATTACTCACCCTACTTTTTACATTAATCTTGGGAGGTGTTTGATACAACTATTAACATTATCCACCATAAATGAACACGATAAAACAGACAAAGTACAGATTCAAGATTTTTATACAGAATACAGAATTGAAGAATGGACATGTGGGAAGATCAAGTAGTAATCGCCAAATTATTCTTTTTATTTATTTTTTTACTTTTTTTATGATGAGTTAGAGGTAGAAAGGGACATTAATTAAATATTTAATTTAAGCTCAAATGAGGACTTTTAAGATGGTTAAGAAAAAGTCCAACATTAATACTGAAGTCTTTATAGGACTTACAAAGGCAAACAAGACCATCATCATGTTGGGGTTTTATCTAGTCAACTTTGGTTATATTCTTTGATAATTATATTTAATTATTAATAATATAAATAACAATATCATTAAACTATGTTTAATCAACTCTGGGGGCACCACCCTGAAATCATGGAAATATAACCAAAATATCACTTAAATCAGTCTCAAATTAGTTACTTAATTACTAATATTATTAATAATTAATAACTATATTTAATAAATTGAAGGCGTGAAATCCGTACACAAAGCCCTCGCACCCATCTTATATCACAATGCAAATACACCAGAAATCACAAAAAAACTTCTCTCGTAAATTATAACAGAATTTATTTAAACAAAGCAACATCAATCCAAAATCAATGAACTTAATCAAACAAATGACTATTACAAACTAATCTAAGCAAACAAACATTATCAAGCAAGGCTTGTGGAAGAGGTGTAAAAGTGTAGATGTGTGTGTGTGTGTGTGTGTGTGTGTGTGTGTGTGTGTGTGTGTGTGTGTCTGTGGATGAGAGAGAAAGATGGAGGGGGGAAGAGGGGGGGAAGATGGTGTCGTACCCACGTGGTCGCCCTTAAGATGGCGCACACCTAACAAAGACCTGGTTGATGTCCTTTCGTTGCAGGACGGAATAAGACCGTTATCTTTCTGATAATCTGTTATAGTCTGACGCTCTCCAAGAAACTGAGATGCGTTCACTGGACAATCCGATCTCGGAATTCAGAACACTGCCTGTGCTTAGGCCGCGGGTTACCTGCCGAAACTTGAAACAAAAGAAGAGTGCTGCAAAAACAGGAGGTAAGCTTGTGTCTCCGAACACTTGAAGTCAGCGCGTGGAAAGAGAAAGAACAATGGAAGTCTTGGAGTTTTGTAGCCTGGCCTGCTCCATGGGGGGTCTACCTTAGGTCCCCTCCAATGAGAAGAGAGGGGTTCAGGTCCCCCCTTTTCTTCATGCGTAGGTGTGAAGTATTACGGGGGATTCTGGGAGTAGGAGTCCTTTAGGTCTCTTTGTGATCCCAGTAAATAACTCAAATGAGGCTTCTCAAAGAGATACAGGCCCAAGTCCATCATTTGCCTGTCTTAAGCCTGGATGGCCCAACAATCATAAAGATGGATTATTTCAATGTAACTCTTTTAAAGTGCTTGTCACCGCTATTGTGGGTATAGGTGTCAGATGAGGGGATTATCAGCACTCTGCCGAAACAGCCTTTTTTTTTAATGTGTTCATATTCAAGATTAGTTAGATGCATCTTAGACATTTAGAATAAAGAATGATGAACATTTTTGTTAAAATACAGTCGTTAAGTTGTTTTTAAATAATCAGTGTCCTTATTCCGATTTGTCAAGCGTTAATCTAATTTCCCCACGCACACACAAACACAACTTTTCTCTGACATTCTTACCGACAATTATCGGGTAGTAAAATGAATCCGACCGTTTCTCTGTCCGTATCTCACTGCTGGGGAGGTGTTAGAGACTCAAGACACCGAAGTGAGGGGAGGGAAGAGTGATGGTCCTCATATTGAATTAATTGGGTCCTGTGTGGACATAGCCACAGTTCCAGGAAGCTCATTAAGCTCCACTACGGAAAAAAATAAATGTTCCAAATGGAAAGTTAACACAATAATACAACATAGGCCCATGAATTAAAAAGACATAATTTCCCCTGTGACCCCAAACACAGGTCCCACCTCAGGAGGAGGGGATCGTATATTGTAGTCAAAAATGTTCTGATTATTTTCTCTAATTTCCAACTGCCTGCAGCAGCAACACACTGATGGACTCTATGATTGAAGAGGCTTGATTTTAAACAGCTTGGAAGATGTTGCTACACTGTAGCCTTTCTGACCTTGTTTGACTCATCGAAGAGTCACAGCAATAAAAGTGAAAAGATGGGGGAAAGTTATTTCAAAAGTATGATGAAGCCATTACAGTAGAAACAGACTTATCCAAAATGTTGCTGTATCCTGTAAATTGTGACATCTAAGCCTGAAATGAATTGCAAAAAATATGACTGTTAGTGTTATGCTTTTAGATTCCGCATTCAGTTTACAACAATCTCTTATACAAAGGAGTCCTGGCCACGACAGAGTACCAGACAAATAACAAACAGACCATTAAAAAAAAAAAATTGCAACAATCAATAAATAAGTGCTGTCCAGCACTTTTTCCTGCATGGGTTTGGTTGGTTTAGCTTCCTGGCTCCGCAGCCAATGGGCAGGCTAAGGAGGGACCTCAGTCACTCACACCTGTGTTAGGCCTCAGCTTATTTGAGTGACATCCACTTTAACATCTCTCACCGTTTTCCTCCTAGGCCTCCACCACCTGGTTTGGTTTTCATTGCACTTCACAACACTAAACATGACTGATTAATCTCATTTATACATTTAGGATTGTTTTAACTTTAGTTTACAACAAATTAACTTCCTTTTTTTTAAACCATATTTCTTCTGTGAGTCCCTTCTTTGTCACTTACTTGGAGCCAGTTTGTGACATTAGTAACATTCATTTAAAACATGTGCAGACACTAGTACGAATGAGCCTTGATCCTGGTTTTTAAAAAGCTTCTAAGCTAATACAACACTCATATTTAAGGTAACTCTGTAGCTACATTATGGACCTGAGTGTTTATGTGAATATCTGCATGTGATTGTGTTGCTGAGACTGTGTGTGTCTGCATATGTTGGCTTGCCAAAGGGCTGACACCGGCATCATGCTGTAATTAGCCAAACAAGAGACAAAGACATATTGAGCCCTGCTAGCACCTTCTGTTGTACAGCTCACAAATCCCTCTTCAGGCCATCGCTGCTGCTAACACTACAGCAGTATCATCCTGAATATGATCACTCAGCGTTTCATGATGAAGCAGGTCATACTTCAAGAAATCAGAGTTCTGTGTGTGGCAGTTAATATGACAAATGAAAAAAAAAAAATGTTTTATATTCTCAGAAAAGGATCAAGAATAGTGAAAATACATCTTGTTTATTTTTTTGTTTTTAAGATATTCAGTTATAAAATCCCTAAAAATGTAAATCATTTACTACAATTCCTCTAGCTCCTACACAGAAACAGTTATATTTGCTGGGAATTATAATTTGGATGCAAATTTCCTGGAAATAGAAATGCATCATTCTTTTTTATGATCCATATGAGACTGTATCTGGAGGGGGGAGAGAAATTTTCATTTTGATTCATTGGGGGAATAGAGAGTCATTTAGCCAGAATACAATTCAACAAATATAAGAAAAATAACTTTCCAGTAAATTTGTTTAATTGAAAATTCACCATAAATTGTACCTAAGGTTTTTCTGTTCTTCCAAGAAACTTCCTTGAAAATTATTAAGGAATTATTAATAATTAATATTCACAAGAATAACTTTGTATTCATTAAACCCATAATTATAGCCTCAAATATTGAAGTCTTAATATTTTTTTATTTTTACATTTGATATTTAGATGGGAAGATAGATCAGCTGTATTACATCTAGATGTCCATAACAAAAAGGTTCTATAATATGATTACCAATTAATATTAAAAAAAAAAAATATATATACATATATATATATATATATATATATATATATATATATATGCTATAGTCACTGTGGTGTGCATCATGTAACAGTACAATGCTGCAGGTACAATCACTTGTACCTTTGAAATTTAAATTATGAACATATGGTGAAAAAGCAGCCCTAAAGTCACAGTATGATTTGAGTTGACACTTTCTATAACTCCCACCATACACAAAGCCACCATGAACAACAAACTAGGACTGGCATATTCAGACTGACCTTTGTATTTTACAATATAAATGTATCAGTATGTACCTTTGTTCCTTGCATTCTTGTTGTAACTATTTCTACTAATCTACCAGTTTGAAGTTCATTTTCTACTGAAAGGCCTGGAGGTGTAGGTGTCAGTTATGACCAAACGTAACCCTTTATTTCATGCATTTTGGTGTTCATATTTATGTGTCCTTTTAAAAATCTATACGTTTTGGGGTGCCAATATAGGTATAGGATGTTAGGAGGCGGGAGGCAGGAGGAATTTCGAAAGATGGTGGGAGCTTAACAGACATGACCTGCATTAAAAATACTCTGAATTAAATGTAATCCAGTTTCAATGGATGCTTTAGTGTGAGTTTAATCAACAAATGCAAGAAAATATGAGTTCTTCTCTCTGATCAGCCTGTTACATAAAATGTGACGTGAAATGATATTCAAAAAAAATATCCTTGGTGTTCAACGTGTTTCCAACGGCCTTCAGCCAATAGAAAACTCTAAACAAGGACTCATACAAAAGCAACAGGGCAAGTTTATGAAAGACGGTTTCACAATGCTTTTATTCACTGTCACCGTCATACTCCATGTGTCCTCTGTAGGTGGCCATCTCCTGTTCGGATTAGACATCGTCCAAAAGACAGAAATGGCCCACATGTCCTTCCTATTATCAGAAATATTGAATAGAGTGGCACACTACATGTACACACAGCACCCCCCTCCCCACCCCCCCTGTAAGAGCAGTGAGTAATGTTTGGAGATGAAGGGATGAAGACCTTTTGTTTTGTAACCGCTCACAGAGCACGAGTGATGCCAGCTGAGCCACAGGGGCATGAGGTAGGTAGCTGTGAGTGACTGAGTGTGTGTGCAGAGCTTCTTTTTTTAAAAACCTATCCGCTTGAAGTAGTGTGTGTGTGTGTGTGTGCGTGTGTTTGTGTGGGTGCAAGTGTGGAAAGGTGTGTGTGTAGAGTGTGTGATGCGTGGGAGGTGCATGTGTGTGCTTTCATGTTCTGTAAGTGGAGGCTCACGGGGAATGCTTGCTTCTTTGTGCTCTTGTCACATGTCACAAACTCTATATTTGTTTGACTTGTTATTTTCTTGCCTTTTTTTTTATCCCTTGTGATTGTCATTATCCATTCTTTCCACAAACTGTTTTTTTTTTCTGTGACTGAGTGCTCTTCTACCCACTCCCAGTCTCTAACATTAAACAGCTCATCTTTTTCCGCCACCTCCACCACTGCAGTTACATAAAATAAAACGGCATTTATCGGTGACTTCGAACACTGAAAATAATTCAAACAGAAGGATTTTTGGACATGTGAAGGTGTATGCTGTATACCTTCCAAGGACTTGGTACACAATAACAGCAAAAGCGATATCTTTACCCATGATACCAAAGCCTACTAATCTCACCTGTGCCATAACTGTATGTTCCAAAAAAAATGACAACGGTTCTAATGTGAATATCACTTTATTTTTGGACTCTCGAGCAACAAATACGTACATGATAAGATTATGTTATTCAATTGGAGATTAAAAAGAAGCTTCACAGTATTTGAGTAGAAATACACAGCACATGTTTATTTCAATATTTAAATAAAAGATGTCATCTTAACCAAGGTATTTTTGGTTGGAATTTTCTCAGGGGCCAGTGTGACATCTCCCTTTTCCCTATAATTATATTATTTATCCTTTCTGATTGAGAATAGAATTTATCCCTTTAAAGAAAAAATCCCATCCTTAATGTAATGGCTAGAAAGGTATCATTTAAATCAATGTTTAAGTAGTAAGGAAGATGCATGGTAAATGGGCCATTTTGTCATTGAATCATCTGAATTCAGCCATACAAGCACCAGGGCTATTAGCTAAATGCTAATTTAAACACACTAATTTTCCCTAATGATGATGTAAAGCTCCCAATGTTTAATAGGCGTATTGTTTACTATACCATTTTAGTAAAGCTTGCTAACATGCTAACATCTGTGGTTGATACTAAACAAAAAGTAGAGGCGAGGCTAATGTGTACCTTATTTGTTTTTCGGATTTAAACTGAACTTTCAATCCAAGTTTTTACCTCTTGGTGGTTTTAAATGAGAAGTCAGTGGATGTTCATAGTTATCATGGGTTTCTTCCTACAGGAGCGTCTGCACTAAATTGTCTCATGATCAATGAAGTAGTAGGTGTTGAGATATTAGTGTGGACGAACTAAACAACACAGACATTCCCACCCTGGAGCTCTTCTTCTAACATAGCTAAAAATAATTAGTCTTCCTGTTGCTGCTTGTTTATGTGTTTTTCTTTGTTTACTGAGACTGCTCCTGATGCATTAACTAGACTAACGGTTAAACTGCACTGCTTGCATCAGAAGCCAGTGAACATGTTCCCTTTTAAGAGGTGAGCTGCTTTTGCTGGCGGTCATTAATACTGCATAGACTCCAGCACGGAGCTTCGACTGATTGTAAGTCGCTCCTAATGTTCATATTTACACTGAGCAGGGTAATTAATTCTAAAGACCCATCTGCCCTTTTGCTTGGTTAAATATTTAATCAGCAATGACTCTTACTTTTCGTTTTTGTTACCCTGTCCTCTGTTGGCTGTATTTGCCTGGCACTCCGAGGACAATGTTACCATATATGGCATTAGATCTGTGGAATAATTCATCGTTATTTCACCACAGAGAAGTATAGGTGAAAGAAGATTTTCAAAATCAGCTTGTCCAACATCCATCTGTAATCAAAGACAGCAGTTAATATACAAGCATTGAAAAGTACAATCATGTTGGCATTTAAGGGACAATAATAGAAGTATCATTCTGTGCATATTTGACACATAAAAGTGCTTGTTTGTTTATTCTTTTTACCAATACAATGAATCAAAGTCTATGAGTTCACAGTTGTCACATGGTGCTCAATCCTGAAAGACAGAATCAAAACTTTCCCTCCTCCGTATTGTTTTATTTATCCATTTCTGACGGTTTTCCACATAATAACAGGCAACACACAGCCTTCAGTCATTTGTTGCCATGGTAACTGCTGCCAGCATGAGCTCTTGAGCAGTCAAGAGTCTTTAAAGAAATAGCTCAGAGAGAGAGAGGGGGAGAGGGAAAGACAGAGAGTGAAAGAGAGAGAGGGAGGCAGGGAAATTGGGAAAGACGATAAAGCGATATTTATCAGTGTGGCTAGTTTGACAACAAAGATCACCTAGTGTGTGGATGTTAAAGCTTTAAGTCATCTGTTTATTTTTTTTCAGTTGAAACATAACAGTAACATCTTAAAACCTCTTCTAAAATGCTTACTTTTTCTTTGTTAATAATTTATAAGCATGTAAAAAAAAAGCAAGGTGAAAGTCTATAAAAGAACCAGATTTTTTTTGTATATTTGAGCGATCGGATGCTGCGCAGTCTGCCCCATTTCACAGGTTGTGATCACTGCATGCGCTTTGACAAGGACTGGTCTGACAGCAATTTTCGGCCGACAAACAAATCCATTTGCACAAAACAGGCAAGGTAAACACTGCAGATGATGATGTGAGGCTCATAGTAAATGCGCTCCAATTGAACCGGATAAAGGCAACAGGAAAAGACGAAAAACATTAACTTAGATGTGAACTGTGTTCTCTTATTTACATTGACCACCAATGGTTTTTTTCCTGCACAAAATATATATAGGGTGAAATAAGCATCACTGCTACTACCGAAAAAATTATTATCTGGACTTTGTTTTTTTTATCACAGGCTTGTTGGTGAGTAAAATTGTTGCTTCATAGGTAAGCACGACAGTTATTATTTGCTTATGACGAGTGATCTGTTATCAAAAACCTTTCTCCAGGGTCGACCTCAAGCATCCTGCAATTATGAAAAGTGGACACCGACTTTCAGTGTAATATGAGGACAAACAACAAAAATATTATGTTTTCTTCTCAGAATCTGGTGAAATAGCTGTAATCATACAACATTTCCCATTCAGGTGGTTTTCAGCAATACTCAATGGATGTGTTATATAATGGATTATATTATCTTTCATTATCTCTCTGCCAGACAAATGCCTGGAGGGGTCATAGGTATGTTGTGTTAGTTTTCACCTAATCCTTTTTTGGTATTTCCCCCCAGATTGGCAGGCCAATGTAATGAAAAATGTGGTTTGAATTCATTGAAAAACCGTAACATTTATTCTTTAAAATGTTCAATTAAACTATATTTGTTGGTTATATTGTTATGGTCTTAGAAATGTATCAGTTTAATAAATGTCTGTTAGGTTAATATATTGGCTAAAGGAGTTACAAGTTGTTGTATTTTAGCCTAAGGTCAACTAATGGCAGCTTTTGCAGCTTACCAAGGTTTGAAAACTAGATGCAGAGTCAACATTTCTAAGAGAAATCAAAATTGGTCATCCATGTTTGGTCACCCCAGAGACAGCAGCCAATGGCAGTGTCCTCTTTTCTATATCATATAGTGTTTTTTTTTTTTTTGTCAACTTACCAACTATTATGTGGTCTTTATTATACCAGCTCCTTACTCGTGATGACTCAAAATCTTTTTGGTGGTAAAATCATGCAATATAGGGGACAATGAAGCTGTCCTAGAGGACAGACTGCGTGGCACACACTTTTCACACTTGTGATTCATACCAAGTTAGCACCTAGACTGTTAGACTATATTCACAACAGGACTGAAAATGAATAACTGATAAGTGATGAAACTTTATATTCTTCTCTCACCTAGAAATTATTCATGCTACATGGTTGGTGACGAACAACATACAATACGTGGCAGTAAAGATGATAAACGGGCAAACTTTATCTAAGAGCAGGTTGGAGCTACATTTCTTTGGAACACCATGCTCTTTGAGAAAAGGAGGATAGACTCACAAACTTCATGCCAAAGTTAAATTATCCAAAAAATATCACACCCAGTGGTTGTCGTCATCTGACCATTGGATTGAAACGATGCGCTTTGAATTTGAGTGGGCTTATTATCCTTTTTTTGCTGCTGTTTTTGACTGCCTACCACTTAGTGGATGTGTGTATAACAGCCCCCCTTCAACACTACACTTTTTGATAATGTTCTGTTAAAAATTACGAGGGATTGACCTTAATGAGTCAAAACCTGTTTTGATGTATCCTTCAAACAACAGCATGGCCATTGATATTCTTTTTACACAGTTTACTTCGGGGCGGCTGTGGCTCAGTGGTAGAGATCCTGCAGTCATGTGTCGATGTTTACTTGGGAAACGCCTAACCTTAAGTTGCTGCTCCTGCTGTAACGCAGCATGTGAATGTGTATGAATTGATTTGTAAAATACTGATTGATACTTTACATAGCAGCCTCTACCATCAGTGTATGAATGGTTGTGAATGTGTAGGTGTGACCTGCGGTGTATAAAGCGTTTTGAGTCGTCAGAAGACTAGTTTGGGCTATACAGGCTCGAGTCCATTTACCATATACCATTTACTTGTAGCATACTTAACAGAACTAACTGAAAATCACCTTTAGGAGATGGTCAAATCTCAACATTCATTCAGAAGAATTTCACACCATTACAAGGAGTAAATATTGAGACTGTTTTTCTGGCCACATTGCATCAATTAACAGGGTCTGCGATGGGTTCAGCAGCAATCCGGGAAATGACTACAGTAAGTCGTATAGCTGCCTGCCTACAGTAAGTGAGTCATATCAAGTTGCATGAATACTAATCACAAGTACAAATGTGCCGGCTTTAACTGAGCTCTGAAAAAAACTCTGTTAGTATAAGTGAGCTCCAATAGCAGCATACGGCTACTTGAAGTGAAAAGACAGCAGATGGTAGCTTACATATTAGTTGCAATCAAAGTAATGACAGGGTATGTGGTCCAATATGGTCAGGGTAAAGCTGTGATCAGGACACAGCTACTATCCAGCAATAATATTTCAAAGCTGACATTCAAAGCGTTGAATGGAAGAAATGTTTCATGTTGTACCTCTGTCTTTTATTTTGTTAACCTAAGTTAAAATAAGGGAGTAGGGATGAATAATAAGAATTACAAATATTTTCATGTTTGATGCAATAAATTGGAGATATCTGTATCAACCAAGACATAACAAGCAGAGGGAAGATGCAGCTTAAATTGGCACTTTTTACTTGTATAATGAAAAATATAGGGCAAATATTAATTCATGATAATTAAATACAGCAAATGTGCATCAAGGGGCTTGAAACACAGGAACTCTTGTTTAATGTTTTCACTCATCCCCCACAACCAGTAATCCAACAAAAAATAATTAAATATTAATGAATTTACTGGATAGCATATTGTCATGGGCACACCCAAATTATTTGCAGAGGCAGTCAGCTCTGGTTATTAGCCATAAAAGGCAAAATTTGATACTTTCATCACACCATACAACAGTAATTGTAGACAGATTTTATTTGATGACTATGTAAGATAAATTGTTGTTAATAATCTTACTACAGATTAATTACCATTACTGATGCCATTAGTTTCCATGATGGCAGTTATAGGCTACGAAATTGCAACTTCAGAGAAACTCCATACTTTTGTATCTAGCTGTGAGACTTAGGGTCAATGAAAGTCTGTAAGTCAAGTTGAATAAAAACACTTGAGAGCTTTTACAAGTCCTCATGAATCCAGAAGCATGAGGCGGTTACAGAGAAGATGAACACCAGGGGTAATTCCCGCCCACTGGGGACCAGCAGAGAGATCCGGAGGAACATACAGATCCGGATATAAATGGCAGTCATTGTGACACAGAGGGAGACCCTCAGTCACGACCACATCGGTGCCCTGCTCTGGTTACACAGAGAGGACTTTAGAGAACAGAAAGGTGCCATGGTGGCAATCAGGGGAGAGAGGGGGGTATGTGAGAGAGAGGGAGGGAGAAAGGTGAAGTGGGTGGAAGGGATGTTTGTGTGAGCAGCGCGTGCGCTGACATTAATTTTCCCCATTAATTAACTGCTGGAGAGTCTTACACATGGGCAACGCTAAACACAGGAAGGGAGCGGGAAAGACGAGGGTGAGGTGGAAGAGGAGGAGGAAAGTGGCGCGCAGAGGGACAGAGGGGGTGATTCTATCCGGCCCCATCACTTTTCATGCCCTCATTGCCGGTCCAATCAGTAACACACGTTAGAAGTAAATTGAGTGGATAGATGATGCAGCTGCTTTCAGCCAGTCAGACAAAGCAATTACCACTGCTGAGAGCTGTTTAGCCATGTGACGTACCCACCAGCATTATGACTTTAGATAGGGCTGTAGGTGGATTGTAATAGGCTGGAAGATCTTCTTTACTCCCAACTGACCAAACGCAATAAACACATGGGATTTCTGTGATAAAGATAGACTTCATGGCTTCTACAGGTCGTCTACAGACATGTTATTTCTCTATAACACAATGGGTTTGTCTTACACAATAGCTAGAGATTTGTGACTCAAGGGATCAAAGTATCCTTCAGAACAGATAGGCCTACAGCAAAACAGAAACTGGCAAATATGACCAAAAAGGGGGAAATGTTCATTGGTTTGACTGTAACTAAAATTCCGCAGACAGGCCCTATAGCTGTGACAGCCATCACTTGTGCTTTTCTAAAAGATGACAGATGTATCTGGGAGAAAACAAGTAGCCTATTAATTAAATGAATGACCTTTTTGAAGTATAAAATGAAAGGCTAATGAGATTTTCACTAGCTGAGGACACTATTATGGTGTGTTACGGAGGCTGCAGAGATGGACAAAAATCCGGCTGATGAAATGATGGAAGAATAAGAGGCAATACAGGAGCGCCCTCATCTGGTATATTCTTTTATTGCATCTGCAACTATTAAACCTGGATTTAAAGCAGTGCAAAAACAAGCAATACAACGTCACAGGTATTACACTTCACACAGACCTATTGTGAGTTTCAGCAGCTGTGACAGTTAAAGATAATTCATGTTCAGTAAGAATAATATCTCTAATTTACCACAGGCCAAACAATTGTCAAAGTAGGCTAGTACTCACACCTGGACGAGCTAGCGAGCAATTTTTAACATTATTTCTCAAAATTTTAGATAGCCAAATTGTAGGCTAAACAAAAAGTAGCCTAGCTTCTAGAGGTTGGGGAAAAAAATAGATTTAGCTTTTGTAAAAATCGAGATTCTTATCTTCTGAGAATTTAAATAGATTCATATCTTTGTTTGTTAGTTTTTTGGGGCTTTTTATGCTTTTTATTTAGAGATAGGACAGTGGATAGAGTCAGAAATCAAGGGGAGAGATGTAAGCTAACATTATAGGTTCATTAAACTTGTTGAATAAATAGGAGCATGTTTGGAGGTAGGTTAATACAGAATTCACTTGGACAAATGTAATTTCTTTGGTTATAGGCTTTTTTCAGCTGGATTAGTTAACTTGGAGTCAGTAGGTAAATTAGCTCAGGGGGTTCCCAAATGTATTTCAACTCTGGACCGCCAAAATAACTTTGCTAAAGACTCGAGACCCCCACTGTCCGTATTTTAGTCACTTATTACAAGAAAGGCTAGAAGCAGAACACAAGTGATCTCCATGTATAAACAGTAGGTATAAGTGGACATAGAAAATGTAATAAACAGACACACAGGTGATGTCTGTGTGTATTTTTATTCATACAGCTATTCAGGAGTGACAGACACCTATATTGTTGCAGTTTTGTGCAAACTTACATTTAAATGATTTAACATATCACTTTCATTTCAGCATTAATCTTACTTACTGAATATAGTTGTATTTTAAATGAACTACTTTTTTGTATGTATTTTCACAATAATGGGTAAAGTATGGAATATAATATGGAAAATATGCAAGGCTTTTGGCGACCCCCTTCTCAGTGTCTCACGACCCCCCAGGGGGTCCCGACCCCCACTTTGGGAACCACTGAATTAGTTCATCTAATCTTATAATATTAGAAGGGAGATGTGGCTAAAGCTAATGTACCTGCTTAACACTTCACCCTTTGTAAACTGTTGGTATTAGTTGAAATAATTTGGCCTTGCAGTTTGATATTGTGTGTATGCTTTTACATTAGAATCTTTATCTCGATCTTTATGAATGTGTATGAAATGAAACAAGCCACACTCACTGGGAGTTTCAACAAGAACCTCCTCTTTAATCCACTAGATGGCAGAGGTGTTTTTGCCTGTTTTATTAATAAGTGAATGTACAGTATGACAGACTGAGCTCCCCACCTGCCCTGCCAGAGATGCATTCATTCTAGTTCACATTAGACACAGTTGACCATGGCGCTACTTTAATTTCAAGCTACCCCTCAGATTCCGGCCACTTGAAAGAGACCAATATTTCTCAAAGATAGGACACAGTAAGCTGCACCCTAATAAAGATCATACATTAGTGAGTGCTCTAAAGTCCCCACCATGCTGTATTCATTTGTATGGTTCGGCAGTGATGATCCAAACCATATGAGGAGTTGAGCGGATCTGCAGAGGAAGAGGAAGGCCACCCACAGCCGATGCTCACTGCTTTCTCTTCGTTTTCCCCCTTCCCTCCTAGGTCAGGCAGCATTCTTTAAGTCTCCTGGGGATCTCTCCTGAAGAAGGGAACATCATTCACAAAGACACAGATACTACAGCAGATGCTACCTTCATTTTCCAACCACGATCAAAAGGGAACATAAAATAAAATCAGTGACAGACAGATGGGGCGGCTCATTACTTTGGCATTAGTGCATACCTCTCAGTGTTAGAGGGTGAATGAGTGCAGGGAGATAGAGGAGCTTTGCAGATGTTCTTATCAGACGTGATGAAAATGCAGAATAGTATCACCTCTAGTGAGTAGTTTTATGGTATAAGATGGTGTTAAACACCCATTCCTGTTGCTCCAGTTAAAAGGCACCGTATATCAATCTACAATATTATAATGTGTTTATCATAGAATAAGAACGAGGGGGCAGACATGAATGTCCTTGATAAGCTCCAACACAGTTGTGTTTATTGAACTTGAAATATTGCTCAAGGGCAGAGCACTTTCTCTCATACAGCTCTCTCTTCTCTCAGCATTATTCTCACCAGCTGTGGAGTGAAATATTAGCATTCATTGATAAACCTAGACCGTCAACAAAATGAGGTTTGACACTGCTGGAGAGGAGATATACTTCTTTTTATTCAAAGGCCATTTATTATGCATTTCTTTGGGTACTGTTTTATTATTCTGTTATGACGCTATATGGCCAGAAGCCACTTTAAGAATTACCTTAGTAGATACTGTAACCGCTTGGTTGCGGTGGTCTTTTCCTTCCTCCGTATTTACACTACAGAGAGGCCAAATTCAGGGTCAGTGCTGGGTCACGTCACTTCAAACGACTATGGTTTGAGCATAAATAAAGGCATAAGAAATTCAATTTGCATTTCATATTCACTATTTCCCTTCCAAAACCAGACAGAGCAGCATATAGACAGAAACCCACAATGATCAAAGAATAAATGATTTGATTAAGAACCTCTGAGCCAAATCACATTAAATAAAGATGAAGCCATACAGGAAAATACATCTGAGACACAGCAAATTTGAAAAAAAGAAATATATATATATATATATATATATATATATATATAGTTTTTAACAAGGTCACATGTAGAAATGATTATGCTATAATGTATTTCCCCCAAAATAACAGCAACTAATTAAACAGTCCATGCATGATAAAACTTTTCCTCAAAGTTCAGTTATGAAAAACTTAAACAAAAACAAAAACATCTCTAATTGTTTTCCTCTTAATGAGCCTTTAATGGGCCTGATACGGTTGGTGTGAAAAAGTTTTCGTTAGGTCATATAAGTGCCCAGCGTCTGGTGCTGCGGGGCATGGATCATTTCCCGACTCTGGAAATTGAGTCAGAGTCAAACTGTGTCCTGCCCTGGCTTATTACTGGCTGAGAGGATCGCCCATCCCAGCAGCATAATTCCATCTGGGCTAAATATTTATACAGAGGGGGAACGACATCACTTATCCACAACACATTCATTCACATAAGGGAGAGAGCTGCTTGAGTCAGAGTGATCCGTTGTGTTTGCCAGAGGAGCTTCTTGTCTTTTAGTTCATATCTCAAGCTTTCAAGAAACTTTTTTTTTTACTAACAAGAGAACACAATGAGCTTCTTCATCTCCTTTTTTTGTTTGGTTCTCTCTTTTTACCAGATTGAGAGGAATCCTGCCAGTGGTGAGTGAACTTATTTATGTTTTTGGTGTGTTTTAAAAAATATATATAATAAAACCACCTTGAGAGAAGCTTTGATTATACTATGAAAAGGTAGATATTTTGTTAAAAAAGTACTTTTTCCAGTTTGGTTATCTACTCTCTCAATACAAACTTTTTTTTTGTATATGTATACATATTTATATATATGTATCATTAATCATTTAGAAAACATCATTCACACAGGTGCTATTTATTAACATTTTGAATGAAAACAAAAGTTCTACAGTTTAGAGTTTTCATGGATTTTTACCAGAAGAAGTCAGAACGCCAATTATTCATTTAAACATAATACGCGTTAAAAAATAATATATTTCTTAAAATGTGTAAGGGTACATATGTGGTTAATTGATGTGCTCTGTGTATATTTATACTCCTCTCTCTCTAGCCGGGATGTGCTGGCTGCAGCAGAGCCAGGACCAGAGGTGTGACATGGTGCTGATGAGAGGAGTGACCAGAGAGGAGTGCTGTGCCGGGGGCCGCCTGGACACAGCCTGGTCCAACACCAGCATGCCCATGAATGAGGTCAGCCTGTTGGGCTTCCTGGGGATCGTCTCCTGTAAGCCATGCCAAGGTAAACAAACAAACAAACAAACAAACCACTCAAAGAACTTATTTGTTGGATCTGCCAAGAAGGGAAGGAATGTTTCTTGTGTTTTGTTTTTGGTTTATCACTGCGGGGGGAGGTAGCATTAGTCATTGCATTAACCCCAAAAGTTAACTGACGTGCTTCAAGCCCACAGTTAAATTCTTAACAGACCCACTGAGAATAAACATTCTGAAACATATTTTACTGGACCCCAGTAAAAAGCTCATGCCAATGTTATGTCAAAAGTAGTTCTGAGAGTTGAAATCATTGCTGGGATATCAGTTGCATCTTCAAAACAGAAAAATACAACTTTTAAAAAAAAAAGCATGGCAATTCTTTTCCACAAAAAAAAGATGTCTGAAGTTAGTGAAAGTTAATTTAAACCACATCATCTGTGATCAACACAATGTGTTCCCAGTGCAGATTTGTAACACAATGCAGACGTGGATTCAGGAGACACATTCCACTAGACTCCACCCACCTATCATGAGAGGCTTCTTCTCCTAAAATCTCAAATGCAAGGTTCATTCAGGTTCACTAAGTTCTGGTTTTTATTAGCCTCACTCGCACTATTTTATCATTGGCAAAAATGTTCTCCATTGGCAAAAAAAATTCTCCAAGTCCAGTAAAATGTATCTACAATCATTTTTAGTAAACACCCAACCATGGCCCCTGATTCTTCTAGCACGGGTAAAATAAACCAAAGACAGATTGTATTTAGATAAAACTCATATTAGCAGAGGAGACCACTGCTAAAGAAAGTCTACAGCTTTATACAGAATGACTTTGTCACATGGAAAATGAAATACTTTGTTGAAAATAGAAGTGCTGTTCTGTCTTCTTCCCTTCTTTCATTTTATGCTCACTTTGTCAGAACCTAGTTAAAAAGCAGCCATGATTGCCTCCACCAGCAAAATAACAAAATACATTCCTGAAGGCTGGAATGAGCGCCTGCTGCATGCCCAGATGTCTGGGACTCATAATGTGCAACACTTTCTGTATCATTTGGAATTCTGAGGAAAGAAAACAGAAAAGTGTGTACACAACTAAATAGAGAGAGAGAGAGAGAGAGAGAGAGAGAGAGAGAGAGAGAGAGAGAGAGAGAGAATGGAGATCAAACAAAGTAAGATCAGGAGGGCGGGAGAAATAAAACTCTACAATAAAACAGGATATTGAAGTGCGGGCAGAGACAGGAAATAAGAACTAAGTTCTTCATTGTTTACAGATTTCTCAGAACAGAGAGCTGATCATCTCTGAAGACTGAAAAAAAAAAGTCAAAGGAGGAGTTCTATGTACATGTTGCCTCTGCACTGTGTAGAATTACAGTCCATCCTGTGCTTTGACACAATGGGGTGTCGGAGGAGCCTGGGGCTTCCTCACTTCTCAGCCAGTAAACTGCTCTGACAGTTATTTGAACTCCGTCTACCTCAGAGCCCCTCTGTCCCTCTGCTGGAGCTTAACCCAGTCTGTGTGCAGCCGTACACATAGATCTGTTATGAAAACACACCAGCCTCACATTCCTACCGGCGAGACACCCATGTGTGTAACGGTCAATAAGGAGATGTGATTATTGTAAATATTGTGCACGGTGGAGATTGCGTTATGGTCTGGGAAAGCCCCAGGTCCTTCAGCCTGTTTTGTATGAAAATGCCTGAGGATCACCTGATGTCTGCACTTTTGTTAATACAGTAACATTACACTGCTCTCCTGCAGTGCTCACTCTCATATGAAACCCACTGGCTGTGCTTTTGTAGAAACATGTGAGGGAGTCAGATGCAGCCCTGGGAAGGTTTGCAAAATGAAGACGGGAAGGCCTCAGTGTGTGTGCAATCCAAACTGCTCCCACATTATCCCGAAGCATGCTGTGTGCGGCAGCGATGGCAAGTCATACAAGGATGAGTGTATTCTTCTCATGGCCCGCTGCATGGGACACCCAGACCTGGAGGTCATGTACCAAGGAGACTGCAAGAGTAAGAAAGATTGATCTATTTTATACGTCTTTAAAGATAAGCTATTCAGATGCAATTTTAAATAAAGAAATAAAAAATTGATGATTTTTGTGCTTCTTTTTCGTGCTTTCCAGAGTCGTGCTCCAATGTGGTGTGTCCAGGTACCCATACCTGTGTGACTGACCAGACAAACAGTGCTCACTGTGTCATGTGCCGCACAACTCCTTGCCCAATACCCATGCCGTCTGAGCAGCCAATCTGTGGTAATGACAACATCACTTACCCAAGCGCCTGCCACCTCCGCCGGGCCACCTGCTTCCTCGGCCGCTCCATAGGAGTCCGCCACTATGGCCACTGCAACAGTAAGGAATAACATCTCTCCCTTTTTTTTTTACTGAATTACTTCTCTGTAATGATGTAACTATAAGGGTTTACAGCTTTCATGCAAGTACATTTTGACTCTTGTTTTTGTACAGATCCTCCTAGGAAACCCCATGTTTTCCATGGCAGCGAGGAAAATGCAGTCTGAGCGGACAGCTCCTGAAAAGTACCGCTCTCAAGACACGAGTCGGTCGACAAAACATTTCCCATGATGACCTCTTATTTTTTGACAATCACTTACCCTTCTCTTTGTACACAGAATGACAATACAATTAAGATGAGAGTCCTCTCTCGGAAGACATACATTAGTGTAACTGCCTCAAAAAGAGCTTCAAAAACCAGCAAGAAATGTCTGTTCATCATGTGTTAGTTTGGAAAGTACAGGCAGATGAACACGTGTCTAGGGACAGACACGTCATGTGAGCTCTTTGGGAGATGTGTGCATATTGTAAATAGAATACCACTACTATTTATTGGAGAAGGTATCAAACTCTATTTATGTTTTTATCCTAGTAACAATTCCATGTATCCTTGGGAAAGCTGACAGAAAAAAAAAAGTATTTATTGTGTTTTGTTTTTTGTGTATGTACAATAGAGGCCACTGGCATTGGTGTATTACAACTTCTTTTTTTGCTGTTGTTACAGTCTCAACTTCGCACAGACAAACAGTTTTCCTTCCTAAGCTGATGGAAAGCAACACCAATTTGTTTAGAAATCGGTACCACTTCATAGTCTGCCAGTGTGGTTTCAGTGAACCACAAACAATAACAGGACAGATGTACTGTATGTACACTAGCTTTTGTCTGGAGGTGAGTAACGGATTCAGCCTAAACAAACCTGTGTAGTCTAAACATGTTTACTCTGGATCCTGTACTAAACTCTCAGCAACCTGCTGACCACTCTAAATAAAGGTTTGGTCGTGTTTGTTGGAGTGTTGGTATGACCTACAAGAGCTCAACAATACCTCCTCTGTTAAGTGCCTGGCTTTTTCTTAAAAAAGCATTTTTGTAGTTCATTTTAAGAAATTCCATTACTGTTTTCCTGCTTTGATTTGATTGGAAATCTGCCATTTCTTGATGGAAAAATGTAATCAGCCATGTCTGATTGAAAGAAATGTTAGTCTGAGAATCTGCAACAGTTAAGGCCAGTTGAACATACCAGATCGTACCGCCATCAGAGATCAGTAGATCCGTTCATTGACTCTGGTAAACATGGGAGGTATGATACAAAAAGCCATTTCAAATGTTACAGTGATCCGATGAAATCTTTCAACTCAAAGCAGATGAAAATTCCTCCTCCTGTAAATAACAGTCTTATGTGTACCTACCTGTGTAACTACTGTGAAATTTGAATGCATCAACATATTTTTTGTATTTTTGTACTGCCATTTCAAAACAACATAAAGTTAACATTTGTCACAACTGTGTCTCCTTTTTTTTTTGTTGCAACTTTTGAAAGTAGAATTCAAGACATGCGAGCATGTTGTATTATTTTGTTATTATGGATACAAGAAAAATCCACACTACCCGAAGACATTGAAACTGTGTCTGCCATGCATTTTATAATATTTGGATTTTTCTTAACTGTGTCACAGTCTTACTCATAGCCAGTTTAAGCCAAATGAGATCATACTTGCACCCTAAAGGGAACTGGACAGCTTGCATCTCATGCTGGGGTTTGGTTGGGTGGGTCAGGCACTCGGGTTTGTGCGTGCAGTGGTTAGACCTCCTCTCCTGTGCGTGCGGCGGCTGAGTTGCCTCTCCAAAAGGCCTCTGAAGACGTCATGTGAGAGGCGACGGACAATCAAATCCAGGCTGGGTGGCTTTTCTCCCCTGTCTCCTCAGGGATATCCCCCTGCTCTAGATTAGGTGGGAGGGGTCAGGGGTATGGAGGGCGAAGGAACGGAGGAATGAGTGTTTCAAAGTACTCAGGCCTGGGTACTGACTCACTTTCCTGCTAAAAGTACCTCCCTTGTTTTTCTGTCTTTTCTCTCTCCTTTTTCTGAATCCTGCGCTCCGCCGTACAGCAGCATCTGGTTCAACTTTAGGAAGATGTTTATATTCCTGTTCAAGTACCCTTTTATTACACTGGGGATGGAATTAGATGTTTTGTTAGTTCGAACAGGGCAAATAACAATGCCACTGAGGGGCTGTTGCTGTGCCCACACATAAAACACACAATTTCGTCTTTTTCAGGAATGTATCTGTAAATGTTCTTTGTATATTGTGTATAAAAAGACATAGGACCGATTCATCTGAGGCCACACAACTGTGTTGGTCAGTTGTTGTCATGAGGCTGACCTCAGTGTGTCCGACTGGTATTGTCTCAGTAAAGAAGACTTCTGTCCAGTGACGCCCCACGTGCCTGGTTAGTGTTTTATCTCTGGCTTTAATGAATAAGAACATATTCCAGATATTCCAGCCAAACTCTAACCGCTTAATTTACTCTTCATTGTTTAAGAAGTAAGTGGTAAATATAATATTAAAGCCAATTATGCTGTGCCAGACATCTATAAATTCTTCTTTGACCCACACAATAAACTCAGCAGTGTTTCTCGCCAAAGTTTGAGAAGTGGCAGCCCCACAGGAATTTGCAGTGAACACCCACTAAAATCAAGTTTTTGCCACACTTTCCAGTGCATATCTAGAACCGGCTGTGGTCTTCAACAACAACAACAACAACAACAACAGAAAAATACATGAAGAGAGCAGTTTGATAAACATATCTGGACAAATCATCCTGAGATGCTTGACAGAATGAATACTGTTGTCATAATGACTGTATCATCTCTTCACCAGGAACAACCTGTGGCGATATCATCACCACGCATGCCCTCTGACTGATTTCGGATATGATGCGCTCGTGTCACACCAGTGGTGGTATTGACGTAACCACAAGGTAAACCCATGAGCATTTCCATGAGCCATTTCAGAGCTATTCTAATTACACTCGTCCTGAGACCTCAGGAATTCTCTGCCCACTTTACTCCGTATACCGATCTTTTTTTCTACATGTTTTGGTCTGTGGTGGGTCAGCCTTACCTCCACAGAGACACGGCCTTTGCGTGAGTGTTTGTGAGGTGTACGTTTGACTGTGTGGGTGTGATTATAGGTGCATCTCTCCTGCTTGATCTCACCTGTTATGAGCAGGACATCAGCCACACGCATTACATCACAACCCCTGGCTGAGTCGTTTATAACAAACACATGAAGCCATAATGTGACGCCCACACTGACATTTCATGGATGCGTAATCATCCTGCTCTGATATGTCAAGCCTCTTTCTCAACGGCATCCACATGCTCATCATTTCCGCCAAGTTGCCCTAGTACTTCCAGTAAGTTAACAGCCAACATTTCGATCTGAAATGATGTTGTGATGAGAGCCGGCGCTGCAGACCACCCACTCTCTGGATCTCGCCACTGGATTGTAAACAGCTCAGTCTCACAGCTGAAACTAATAGATATCAGATTCATCATTCCATCAGAATATTTCTGCCGTAGACATTATTTCCCAGACATCCTTTGTTACATGGCAAGTCTTTAAATTTTCCACATTTGCCTGATATTTAACTTTTGACAACTGATTTACTCACTCAACAGCCCACACTACAGTATAACATACTGCTACAGATGACGTTTAATGGATTTCTCTTAAGTACCTTTCATGATCTCTGATCTGAGGTAACGTATATTTAATTGGGGTATTATATATTAGCAACCAGCCAACCTGTCATCAAGAATAAATATTCTTATACACAAGACATAATGGAAAATTAAAAAAAGAAAAACAAATGTTTAAAAGCTGAAATTTGCACAGTAATTGCAACATAAATCAGTACATGATTCTGGAGCCTAAAGCACACGAAGAAATATCCAACAGCTGTACTTTCAGCTGTTCAACAAAACTAGTGATTTATGTGCTCAGAGAAACTTTTTCTGGCATGTTTTCTGTAGTGTTTCTCTGTAATTTGGTGAGGATCAAATCACCAACAACATCTCAGCCGACGTAGGAAGTTGTGCAAGTGCTAATTGTCCCCAATTATTCAGAATTGTTTCATTTCCTTGTCAGAGCCTAGCTGGGACAGCATCTCTTGTGGCTCTGTGTGTGGTCTGTCCTGCATGTACTGTCGGATGAATTTGCTGGAAATACACCTAGGCTTTAAAGAAATTAGAAATGTGTAAAACAGAATCTGGGATTACACTCAGTTTGTTATGTTATTTAATAAAAAATGTTGGTAAGGTTGAGACTCTGAGGTTTTAAAGTATTTGGCATGCTGTGGGTGCCAGAGGCATGTTAATATGAGCCTGTAGCCCCTCAGACTTGGCTCTGAAAGTGGTATTGAATTAACTTTGGTTTGAGTTTGTGGTGAAATATCAAGCTACACAACTGAAAAAAAAGTCAATGAAGTGTGATAATTTAGCTACTCTGAGCTCTGAGCAATTTGAGGCTTGGAGACTTACCAGGCCCTTACCATGATTTCACATCAACTATTCGGGTTGCCCTCACACTGTAATAAGTCAGACATGTCCTTTTCATAGGCTTTGACCTTGTTCAACCAACTACCTAAAATGTTAAGTTGGTTGAACATTTGAGTTCATTGGCGGACTCAAGATCTTTGAGGGACAGGGGCAAAAATAATAAAAAGAGCACCTGCTCTAGGGCACCCTAGAGGATACTTTACTATGTACTTTACTTTGAACAGTAAGCGGGCACCTGGGCGGACACTTCATCATGTTTTATCTACCACAGGGGCATCCAAGAGGGCTTTTTCTTTGTTTCTCAGACATTAGGGCACAAGGGTCCACCAGTTTTAAATTTGCTGTGTAACATAATGCTATGTAATGCTAGTTCAGCAAATAAGAAAGTGGGAAAAAGGCCTTGGTATGGATTTCATTAAAAATCCCCCCCTCGGATTATCAATAGGCTTTTTTAGTATCCCAGGACAAAAGCCACCAGGACACCAAATTCAATAAATAGGATTGGAAATGCTCTGCTTGTTGAAGTAGGAAATGTACCACAAATTTACTCAGGAGGCCCATAGGGTATCTATTCCCCCACACTGCACATCACGTTCAGATTGATAGTCATTTTAGGATTAGAGGGCCAACTGCTGATGGATTGTTGTGGCTGCAAGATATGTAAATGTGTGAGCAAATACATATACAGTACATGCACACACTCACACATTATGTTTGTGCACTCAAAATGTTCCCAGTGGACACTCTGGAAACCCACACATACACAAAAGGACTAAAAACATGTGCTCGCCCACTCTCTATACTCAAACAGACACAGATTTACACACACAGAATTCATGCCAAAAACAACACAGCAATAGGGAATATTTTAAACAGTCGCCCTCTCATACAAACATTTTGTAATTGTCGTCTATTGTCCTCATTTCACATTAGCCATCTGTTTGAAAATGTCTTGTTGAATAAGAATATACAGTGTGTCTCTGGGGGATGTTTGTGGTAGGTGTTGCTGTTTAAGAAGGGCAGGGTAGAAAAAGATAACAGACTATCTTTTGTGTCATATGCTTAAGTACAACTGTATTCTGTGACAACTGCATTGCATCTACATTAATTCTGTCTCTGTTAGTAAGTCAAAATGTTCTTACAATGTAAGACACTATAATCTTTAGTCATATACAATTTATCTCTTAACAAGAAATTTCTGACAGCATGCTAGCGGGTCTAAGGATAGGCTAGATACACAGATGCTAAATCATAATCACGACATGCAAAGTGTATCACAATAACCATACTGATGCTAATGTTTAGTATGATGTTTCTGTACCTTAGTTAAGTACGTAAGAATGCTAAGGTTGGCTAATAGTGAATATGTTGTTTGCTTACTGTTGGTATATTGATTTGATTTAATATCCAGTATAGGCTATAGTGTAATTTTATATGTCATAAAAGCTAGCTTGCTGTGCATGGTAAGTTAAGCTAGCTTACATGACATATGACTAGTTTACGTGTTGTACTTTTATGTTACTGGGATATGGAGATAGAATTGTCTCAAAAAGATTTATACATATCGAAATGATATGTATAAATATGCATACATTTATAAATATACAAATAGAAATATTATACTGGCCTCACTGAATTTCCTCATTCAGTTATCCAGCAAGATAAACACGCAGAATCCACACACAAAGTCATATTTATTTTCAAATCTCGAGAATATATTTACAAATACACGTTTATTTATAGAAATGAGTTTATTTATTTGTATGTCACGTTTTTTATTTTTGTATATTTGTATATTTATAAATGTATGCATATTTATACATATCATTTCGATATGTATAAATCTTTTTGAGACAATTCTATCTCCATACTGGGATGTAACATGGAGGTTTTTGTCTGTTAATTATTTGCCGGAGAGAATAAACGTAGTCAATGAAAAGAATCCTAGTGTCACGGCATCATTCAAATTTATCACAACCCCATGCAGAGGTCCACAGCCTTACATTTTGCTAATCAGTAATTATATTAGAGCATAGCTTAAGTTTACAAGAATATCATTAGTTTTGTTTCTGGTGAAAGGGTTGAAATGTTTGTTAGAATGTGTGCACCAAATATCACAATGACATTTTGACAAGGAAACGACTTTAAATTGGCAGTGTTAAAAAATACTCAAACTGTTAAATATCTGCATTTGAAACAACTTTCATTGTTAATGATGAGGAAGGATACAGATGTTTTTTTAAGAGGCCAGGAAAGTGTACAGTCAAAATTTCTGCCGTCATTGACCACAAGTACAACACAGGCTGTTCAAATTAAGTTTCTAAACATACGTTCGGCTACATTTATATTTTACTAAGGCTGCCAGTGATGTTATCTCAAACAGTTATGTATCAATGTAGTGTAGTATCACAATAAGGACAAAACAACACATCAACACAACATTTATACACTAATGTTGACCTTGTAAGAGTGTGCATGTGCAGTGCGTGCATGTGTGTGTAATGCACAGCTCCTCTGACATATGGTCTCAGGCAGAGTGTGTCTGAAGGGAACGAGAGTCTTCGAAGGGTGACTGAAAACAAGTGACGCATGACTAAGAGGCCCAGGAAGTTCCAACAGGCGGCTGTTATTGCTGAGTGTCTAGATGTGTAGTAAGTGTAGGAGTATGTTTACGTGTGTCTGTGTGAGAATGTGATTCGGGGCCCGGAGGGAGTGTGTGAGCTATGGGGAAATCCTGGCTGGAGTGTCTGGAGAAACTCTAGTGACAAAAGCAGTCGCGTGTATGGCAGCATTGCCTTGGTTGCAACAAAAGCCTATTACGGTATTTTCACACACGCACAAAACTCCTGAAAATGTCCTAATTTCTTTTTGGGAGAAATAAATGTGTAAACTCAAATTGCTGAATTTTTTACCTCAACTTTGACCTTGAATATTTCCTGTCAGCCCCCTAAAAACGTTATAAAAAAATGTAGGAGTAAGATGATGGGTGAATTTAGCAGGACATTTTCAGGAATATTCCATGGTGTAGTGGTGCCATGAGAAGTGGGAATATTCTCTTACTTTTTCCCTGAAATGTTTTTTTTTTAAGTGTCCTGTACAGCAGAGGATAAATTGCCTCTGTTAAGACTACTCTTGCATAATTTTAGTGTGTACTTGCCAATTACAGACAGAGAAGGGAGGGTCATCCCCTCACCGTCCTAGGGTAGGGTTTAAAAAATATTGTCAATCAATCAACTGTGTGAATCAGAGGAGATTTACAAGTGGGTATATCCAATGGAGACTGAAAATAAGTGCACTGCACTACACCACTGGGAATATTTACTGCAAGCAAGTGGGCAGGGCTGTAGCACAGACCGTGGGGGAGACTGTCATGGTGATCAGGCCACTCCAGGGATTGCGAGGTCCGTGGGTAGCCACCAGGGCAAGCTGGCACCCAAGAATGACTAGTGCCATAACCATGGAAACACCATTGTCTCATGTCCCTGAAGGATAGCAAACTGCAGCAGAGTCTGGTTTGCCTGGATTCCACACTCCAAGGCTACCTGCGCAGCTGTCGAACAAACACTGAGCGTAGCGTTAGTTCAGGCAGGCCACGGAGTCACGCTCTATCATGCCAGAGTTTGTGTCAGCTGATCTCACGCAAGCCTCATCAGCTGATGGCCAGCTGATTTGCTCGAAGCATCCTATTGGCCAAATATGCCGCCTTATTTAAACTGTTCTAGCCCGCCTATTCTTTGTTGCTCCCTGTGTAAACCGCATTTGTAAGTGCATTTGCATCCCTCCTCCACCCCAGCTCCTCCTTTTCTGGCTTAATCAATGTCATGCTTGTCACTGATGCTTGCTCTGTTTGGGTTTGCTGCTTATCTCCCTACCTTATGGCTTTCCTTGTATGCACGGGAAGGGCAGGAATGTGTGCTGGTTCTGCCTAATGCTTTCCACATACGCATGTGGAAGGGCAGGGAGATCCCAAAACAACGCCATACCCCCAAATACAAATAACTGCGTCAAAGTATCCTTCTTGACAAAGTGGACCTGACTGAACTAAATTTAAATATACTGTATATATAAAGCACTCATCAGGGGGCAATGAATCAGCTATAGCTAGCTTCCACACTACCACAATGCAACCAGCCACCCGTTAGATACCCAAAGATACCCAAAACCAGGCCATTTAAAAATAAGAAAACTGTAAAGTTACCAAAGGGATGATACTTACCTAACCAGTCTAACTTCGGGGGCCAGCAACAGCCAGTCTGTAATGTTAGGCACGGAGAGAAACGGCAAAAACACTGGTCAGACAGCTCAGCGATATCAAGTGAGTGTCTTGGACGACGAGACCATGTAGCTCAAACAAGGCAAACACTCCATGTGAGAAGTTATCAGATATCCTCTTTAGCTCGACCTGCTTTTGGGGATAATGGACCTGCTAGAAGATAGTAGGAACATCTATTGTGATGATGCAGGCTTTTATAAGCTACATCATGTGTCATCCCAGTTCACATGTGAATTTGTTGATATAAAATACTTCTGTTTGTGCATGAGGCAGATACCATCCAGTGTTAAGAACTGCCACTGGTGTTCAGGAATAATGAAATAGAACAAAAGTCACTGTATTCATGCATGTGCAAATGGTCTTAAAGCCACTTAATTAGTGGCAGGAGGTAAAACATTATTTTCGACCCTTGAATGTTTAGCAGCATATATCCTGTGCTGTAATGTGCATCGCAATAAGGCAAGCAGCGTGGTTCACTGTACATTTTTTTGTTGACCATGTTCAATATCCATGGATATTACTTATCTGCAGATAAGTACTGACCTAAGGTCCCTCTGCCTGGTAGAGTTGTTTTCGGTGCCTCACATGACCTGTCTCTGACCCAAAGTCACTCACTCCCCAGACTGCATTGCTACATTGAGCATTTGACTGGGATGGCGGTGACGCACTGAGTGCAGAGAGACAACAATAGCTTACCTCAGCCAGGCAGACATAGCAAACCTAAATGCTATCAGACCCTCTCTAATCTCAGTCCATGGGACAGCCGTGTCTCTCCTGCTCCCACATGGCAGGACCAGACAAACACGCCTGCCTAGAGACGACATTGGGGCCTAACTAGGTTACACTGTGAGCTTTGCTGTGGGGAAACATCCAGTCTTGATATAACTAACCATATCTATGTTGTACGTGCCACAAAAAAAAAGTTTAGTTCCACTGATATTTTGCAGTTCTGCTTCTGTAAGACTACTAGTGCATGCTGCAGAATGTATTTTTCTGCATAATACTGAAAAGAAGCATTGATCCAATTAATCAATCTTTATCTTTATTTCATAACAAATGTTATCTCAAGACACTTCACAAAAAGCAGGAAAAAGACCTTACTCTTTGTTATTTAATATTACAAAAGACTAGGTAAAAAGACCTTACTCATTGCTACATGTCCCAACATTAATCCTTCATGAGCACAGCACTTAGCAACATTTAGCACAGTTACAGCAAGTAAGTTCTCTGTTTTTAAACCGGCTAAAACATTTATGGCTTGTTTGTTGAAAATAATGAACTCATAAAATGACTTCCAACCTTGTGCACAGCACAGACTTAAATATTTGTAAATAAAAATCAGGCCAGGCAGCTAAAGAGATGTGATTGGCTGACAGGAATTCAGATGGGAACTAGACTCCTCTCAACATGTGGTGCCAGGCAAAAAATGATACAAAAGAATTGTGTTACAACTTTTTAGCTGTCAATCTGGAGTAATGGTAATCTCATTAAGTAGAGCTGTCCAATATTTCTTTGGATTTTTTTCCCCCCAACCTAAACAGAACTGAAAACAAAATAAAATCAATCATTTCCCTCTCCATTTCTTATGTAACTAAAGTGTCTCTGAGACCTTCAATGCTATCTCAGGGCCTCCTGATAGACGCCAACAACAACTTGGCTGTGTTAACAACAAACCAGGCAATGTCTTTCCCATGTGTAAGGCTTCTTATTTACTGTTTTATGTCTCAGATCTGACACTTGATAATATGGGTCCAACAAAATCTGTCAAATGATCAAGGACAAACTACAAATTCACCTTTGACAAGACGTGTTGCTCAAAAACAAAACAGATGCATCTCAACTTTCAAACACTTTAAGATTGTTGGGACCTGGGGGTAGTTGACAGGGATCCAATGGAAAGAGAACATGTCAAAATAAATACAGTGCACTGTGAAATTGCAAAAACACATCTGTGATTTTCATGTGAACAGGGAGACCAGAGGGCCCTAAACCTGTAGGAATACGGTATGGGTTCAGTGGAGACACTGTGTGGTGTTACATGATACACTTTAGTTAGAGAGCATTACATTAAAATGAGTCACTTCTCAAAGAAAGGCTTTTGCTTCAGCACCTGAGAATAAGTATCAAAATAGTGTTTCTAAACACACTTCTTCTGGTTACCGTGCCAGTCTTGAACACTTGATACACAAAAGCACCACCTTGTGGCAATTTTCGATAAAACACAAAACTGTTGAAGTTGTCAAATTCGGATAAATATTAGTTTAGGTCTTGGCAGTAAAATAATCAGATTTAATTTGTAACATTGTTTATATTTACACCATGGTAACTTGTATCTAGGGGGCTATATTGTGTAGTTTAGTAATTCTACAAATATCTACACCTACATTCAGCAATGTTAAACTCTTTCACGTATTATGGCAAGGGAGGGTGTATCGCGTTAATTTTAAACCCTGCCTGAGCAGTGCAGTTGTTACAATCACATGGTCGTCGTATTTTCTAGGGGTTAACATTGACCGCTCCGGGGATCCGTAGTCCTTCCCCCCTCTCTACCTGTTTAGTGGTTAAAGATGGCTGAAGCTCCTCCATGGCCTAGCCGGTTCTTCTGCCACAGATGCTCAGCAGAGATAAGTCCTCGGCTGCCTGTAAGTACGAATGACTTAAACTAAACACATGGACAGTTTTAAAATGGAAAAACAAATTGTTGTTGTCGTCACCATGGTAGAAAGTGTTGGAAGCGGCGAGGCCAAAAGATAGCATGCTAACAGCATTAGCTTCCTGCTACAAGGTCCCGGCTAACGCTACCCAGTGTGGGTTATCTTGTTATCTTAGTGGCGGATCCGTGAACATACAGGTACCAACTGCGTAGTCGTTACACGCAGAATTCTGTCACTCTTCTGCCAATGTTTTAGCAAAGCTTGACAGGATTATCTGTTAATGTGTCATGGTTTATATTAGCGGCTTAGCCAATTAGTCAAACGTCCCCTGCTGCACAGGGAGCGCCTTATAATATCTTCTTTAAAATTGTATTTCTATAAATGAAACACTCGTAAAACCCGCCTTCCTGATGATGTCGTGTTCCAGATTGCCTCATTTGAAGCTCTGTGTCCAACAATGCCTGGTGCGTCCTTTTCTTGTTTTGCCATTCAGCAAAGCAAACAAGTGACATGTCTGTCACAGGCTAGAATGATCTCTCTTAGTTAATGTTCCCTTCACAATGTAAGAGATCAGCCACAGCTTTCTGTAGGTTACTGATAATACCAGGTGGTCGCACTTACACCCCAAACAGCTGTGTTATTCCTAATGTTGTCTGGCAAACTCTTGGCTCCTCTTGGAATCAGATTATTGTAGGGCAAAGGCATTTATACTTCATGTATAACGTGTTAAAATTAGATGAACTTAGGGTTGTGTTGGTGTCTGGTTGCTCTTAGGTGTTCAGCCATATGACAGCCTGGAGCAAGAGGCTCTTTCTAGTTCTGGTATCCATTACCTGCAGGCTTTTCCTGAACATCTCTACAAACATTGATCTCTGTAAATGTTCTGAATGGAAGGGGGAGAGAAGACCTAGCTCATCCTCTTATGATGTCCTCAATGTTTGCTGAGGGGGCTTAAAGACAGTTCTCATACCAGATCGTGACACAGCTTGACAGGACACTTCAAACAGTGCTGATTGGGGTCGGTGGCCTCTTTCAGCTCAGCCTCTCTTCGCGAGGCGTCTTAACTGATTCTGGTGGCGTTCTGAGACAGATTATTAACTTTGAGCTCTTGGAAAAAATACAATGTATTGTCACAATTTTTTTTTAAGTTAAATCCCATGCAATTACAAATGCCACAATCTGACATATATTTTTTTTACCTTTTTTGTTTTGTTTACAGGAGTACACGTGTCCAAGATGTGAGTCAGGGTTTATTGAGGAACTGCTGGAAGAGAGGAGGTGTGTATTATAAAGAAAAGGACACAGAAATTCATGATGTCAACGCTGCTAAGAGTGATGGAAACTGTGATGCATGTTTGAAAACCTTGAATATCTTTGTGTGATACTACTTGTGAGCATAACTCTCATAACTATTTATCTCCTTGCTAGTGCGGATAATGGCTCCATGTCTACCATATCCAGCGGACCTCCGAACCAACAACCATTTGAGGTTTTTCGCCTTTTTTTTTATTATCTGTCATCTTTCTATTTCACTCAACTGTTTGGTGATTTTGTCAGAGTTTTCTATACCCAGAGGGTTGAAATTTGACCATACTGTCAACCAAACAGGGGTTGTTTTGAACCAGTTTCAGGGCTTTCCACAGACATGGTAAATGGACTTGAGCTTGTGTAATGCTTTTTACACCACAGGTCACATACTGATGTCAGAGGCTGCTATGTAAAGTTTCTATCAGTATTAACTAGTGCCGTCAATCGATTAAAAAATGAATCTAATAAATGGCAGGCTTTATAATTAATTAAAGAATTGCATATATCGATAAAATGAGAAGGCATCTTACTCATGATCAGAATGATTTGAAAGTATAAGTGAACCTTTTTATAAAAAAAATAAATCAACAATATTCAAAAAGTAGCTGGCTGTAAATAAGTGAGTAGTTGGCTGTTTGGCCGACAGTCTGAGCTTGTGGAGACACCTGCAGTTTGTAGAGAAACTTGTCTGGTTGCTATCATGAAGGAAAAGTTTTTTCTGACTGATATTGTTTTTGTCGCTCCCCCAGAATGTGGACCAGCACATGTTTACATTCCCTTCGGGCTATGGCCAGTTTGCCCTGGGTGTCTTTGATGACCGCTTTGACTTTGGGGCTGGTCTAGGAACAGAGGACAACCGGGAAGCAGAAAACAGGCGAGAAAGGGAAACGGCATCACGACAACGATATGGTGCACGGCAACCGAGAAGTCGTCATGGTTCAAGACGACAACCAGGGAGGCATGAGGGAGTTCCCACATTAGAAGGGTGAGTTCTAATGTTGGTGACTCTTTGGCCTTTCATTATCTCAGGAAGTTTTGATATCTCCCTCAATGCTGTGTATCATTGCTTTATGTTGTCTTTTGCAGAATCATTCAGCAACTAGTGAATGGAATAATTGCACCTACTGCAATGCCAAATATGGGTGTAGGACCCTGGTAAGTTTAAGAAACGGATGTATTTAACAAGAAAATAAATCCTTTAAGAAAACGGGCTATGTGTTTCTTAACTTTGTAATGTTCATTTATATTCTTACAGGGGTGTTCTTCACTCAAATCCAATGGATTATGCTTGGGGTGCTAATGGATTAGATGCAATTATAACTCAGGTATTTGAAGGAAAAGCTTGAAGTGATTTTATAAAGTAATTACTATAACACTTAACATGTGTTGTAAGAAACCAAGAAGAAGAGTAATACGCATACATAAAGATAATTTCATTCTTGTCTTCAGTTATTAAACCAGTTTGAGAACACGGGACCCCCGCCTGCTGACAGGGATAAAATAAAGAGTCTTCCTACAGTGCGAGTTACAGATCAGCATGTTGGTAAGTGTTTATTCTTTTCATATCTTTATTGTGTTATTTTTAATGCGTGTTATTTTAACACTGTGTTATTCGCTCATTTGGACAACAGCTTGTTCTTTTCAATAGAGGGGTTTATACTGCGGGCCTCAGTTTGTAACATCCAGAGAAAGCTTCAGTCGAAGGATCTCATGATGAACTTGATCAAATAACCAGAGGGCGCTCAAAAATATATATATTTTTAAAAAATGCTCGTGGCTCAGAGACACAAGCAGTGCATAACATGATGATCAACCACGTATAATGTTTTATTATCGTAATCTGTCCATTAATAGACAACATCTTAAGCCTTACACATTCCGACATGTTTGCATAAAAGAATGGCTGATAATAATATTAATAACGTTTATTTTGGATGCCCTCTTTAATACAAGCAAATGCAGTTCAAAGTATCTCGCATTAAGAGAAAACAGCTGTGCTGAGAGTCACATGAAACTCTTAAGGAGATGGAAAGAGGAAGTTGATAATAAAAGTAAAAGAAACGAGTAAAGATGAAAATAAAATACTAAATAAAGATGTAAAAGTTAAACCCACGTTATAAAGATGAAAATAAAATGAGTACAATGCATGGGGAAAATGAGCTTAACTTGAGGTACATAGAATGCTTTGAATCAAATAAATGACACATTATGAAATGAACTACTAAATATTAGAAGTGCTATGCAAAGATTTACAACTATCCTAGTTGTTTAACACACCAGGTAGGTTTTTTCTAGAGCTGGTTTGTGCCACTCGCACTCCACGTTCACTTAAGGGAAGTGACATCATAGCATCACATCCAACACTGTCTGAGAAAAACAGTGGGTTTACCACATACACCATGGTATTTGGTGTATGTGGTAAACCCTTTTTGAATGGAATAAGTATTACCTTGGGACCTTTGGTAATTTGGGATTTGTCCCCCAACATCAGTGTTTGGTACAGCACATTCACACAGGAGAAGTGAAGCCTGTAATTTACATATTTACTGACATACAGTATGTGATTGTAAATGTTGAGGCGCTTCATGGTAACCACCATGTCTCTGGGGGCAGCATCACACTTTGTAGAGTACAGCCTGCCGTACATTCATTAAAAATAGAATACGTCCGAATCTGGTACACTTCTCAAAAAACAAAAAACAAAAAAAACAACCACTATAAACACATGAAAGCAGCATTATTCACTCTTCGACATTTTTGTTTGCTTCTTCCTCAAATCTGCCTCCATACTGTATAGCGATATAAGCCAGCTGAATTTTTCCCTAAAATGCTGTCCAGTCCTTCATTTAAATTGTCCAGCACAGCCTCCCATATTCTCATATTCTCCTGTGGAAAAATAAAGTGGTGGACTGCCCCAAATTACTGAGACTTCAGGTGGGATAACTATTATCAACTGAAATTAATAGTTGGTAATTTGCCCAGGAAGTTTTAGTTTACAAATTACAGATATTGGGATTCACATGGAATTCAAAACACAGAAATCCTTCCTAATTATGACAAATTACTAGAGGTACCAGAGAAGAATAGGGCTTAAGTGTTTTTTACTTATTACCATTTCATATTGTAATATCACTAATGATAAACCTTGCGTCTAAAACCACTTGGCTGATAATATCTCAATTGAATTATTTGTTACTTTTCACAATTTGAACAATGTTCTGTTCTCAGCTTCAGGACTGGAGTGTCCGGTGTGTAAAGAAGACTACAGTGTTGGGGAAACTGTGAGGCAGCTCCCATGCAATCATATGTTCCACAATGACTGTATAGTCCCCTGGCTGGAGCAGGTATTGTCATAAGCAGTCTCATCGTCTTGTCACCTATATATTCATCATTTGTAGTCTGAAACTACAACATTATGTGCCATGACACTGTTACAGCTTCATATTCTTCTCACTCGTTTTCTCCAGCATGACACTTGTCCGGTGTGCCGGAAAAGTTTGAGTGGGCAGAACACGGCAACAAACCCTCCAGAACTATCAGGGATGAACTTTACCTCCTCCTCTTCCTCCTCTTCATCCTCCTCCACCCCTCAGTCCTCAAGTTCGACCAGCAATGAGAACTCCACTGATAACTCCTAGAGAACCATTTGCCCTCATCACCCTGCGAGCTGTTAATAGCTCCTGGGCTGCTGTACTTCAGTGCGGTGACCTCCAGTCTCTCCCTGCTGCCGGGCAGAGACCTGAGTGCATCTCGCCAGGAGCACTCAAGCCCGATTTGGGGGTAAGTGATACGTGAGGACAATGTATTTCTGCCCGTTCTGTTGCTCCCACCTTCATCAGGAATCTGAACAAAGGAAGGGGTGGAGGCCTCGAGTGCAGCTTCTATCAGGGAGGGTGTGGAGACTTCAAGTGGCTCGCTCTGCCTGAATCACCTCATACAGGAAAAGAATACAAGAGAATCCAAAGGCAGAGGACTCATGAGAATACAGTTGTTGTTCTTAAAAAAAAAAAAAGAAAAAAAAAAAAAAAAGAAATCTCCGGACTGGTATGACTTAGGATGCTCCACTTTTGCCAATGAAGCAAAAAGAAATGAGCAGTTTTTCCTTTTATAACTAGCATTCATATCTCACAGATGAAATGACCCAAACTGCACTCTAGTGCACTTCAGTTACTTCTCAGTTTGGATGATACTACATTTTATTCCTGTTTTTTTTTTTTTTTTTTGAACAAAACATTACCAAGTTATTTTACAATCAAGCTCCTCTTACAGTAGAAAGATTACCTGAATCCAATCAGGTACATTTTTGCACTTGAAATTGTTATGCATCAAATTGCAGTCATCTGGTGCTTTTTACATAAAGTGAAAAGCACAATTAAATTAACCATAAAGGTTTATTTTTATCGTATCTGCAAGCCTATTTTGTGGATCAGCTCTTCACATATAACACTTCGAAACATTTCAACGCGTTTTTGCATTTTAACTTAAAGGTATATTAAGTATTTTCTAAAGTTGCCAGTTGAAAAACCATTGGTTTGAAGTATCATCGTGTCCAAATAAATGAACTGATGTGAAAATAAAGATGCTTGGGTGCTACCACTCGTAATTCATGTAAGAATTCTGTGTTTTGTTTCTACTTCTAGTACTCTTCTGCAGTCAAATTATGAGCAGTAGAATCAATACTGAGCTTGTTCCAGAAACCGACAATGACTCTGAACATATAAATGTTGCTCCTATTTTTGGTATGTGAAAAAACATGAATTAAAAACTGTTCATTTTTGAGTGCAGTGCTGGGATCAGACACTAGATGGGACTAGAGTTCAGGAAATATTTCTAAAATGTCTTATTTGGTTTTAGAAAAGGTTAAGAGGTTATTTATTTATCTATTTTTGAAGAAAAAAAAACAAACTAAGAAGGATGGTGTACATTTGTTGGTGAACAGGCAAGTCACAAGCTGTGCTGGTTTTTGTTTCCCAGACTAAGTTATTTGTCCTTTTATGATGTTTTCAGAACACAGAATCAACCAGGGAACAATAACATCATTAGCAAGCACTGCTGAAAGATTTCAGCGCATAATACAGTTCTGTGCTTGTTTTGTAAGTTCAAAGTAAGGCCTGTTGTGCTTATAGTAAACAGAGTCTATATTAAATCTTTCAAAAGGGGGCTTGCCTGTGAGGTGTTACCCAGAAACCAGTCAATTCTGCTTCCTTTTATTGTTTAGCAGCATGGGTGTATTTCCTCAAAATTGTACCTCTTCTCCTCTGGGGCTCAGGATCAAAGGCCTTTAATCTAAAGGGATTGTTATGTAAGGAAACATCAGTCTAGCTAGTGAGCGATTTGATACAGTAATGGCTGAAATCTTGACTTTACAATGTGAAATTCACGATTCATTTGTGCAGTTTATTGTTACCTTTGTTAACACTGCAGGATTTGAAACCCTGATAACTATGTACCTTGGATCAAAGCAAGCTGTTAAAAAGCGTATATATGTTGAATGCCTAGAGCTACAATTGAAGCCCTTTGAAATTGAGAATAATTCCTTCTAGCTGGAATTGAATGTATTCAGATTTTGTGAAGCCAAAATAAGAAACACTCAAAAAGCTTTTTCTTAGGCTAGCAGTGCTCTTGTTGTTTTAGTAAACATCGGAATGGCATATCTGGATTTAGATTTTCTGACAAATTTTCTTGAATATTTATTCAAGCTTGTTTGAGTTTATAGGGAACGTCTTAGTATAAGCCTAAAATGATTACCTCTGAATTTAAACAGGATAAAAGTCTGGTCACAGATGGACTTTATTTGGACTCCATCACAACATGTCAGGAATGTATTTTGGTTGTTTTTATTGTTCCCATTAAAAGTCCCCATTTAACAACTACCACACAGCAAGAGGTAACATCACCATATGTTGATTTTTGCTCATATTGAAATGATGTCTCTAAACAAAGTCCACCTCTGATGTACATGATATTTGGTCACTACAACACAAATGAGAGTTTTTCTACATTCAAACAATGCATTTCTTTCTGTCCAGTTGATAACTTGAAAGCATAAGTACATTATCGTTCTGTCTTAGTGAACTGGAGAAAATACCTAGATTCTTACGGCCAAAAAACATTTCCAAGAAGACCTCATAACCTGGTGTTTGAAAACTGCAGACATTTCTGTAACACGTTTGGTTAAATCAGAGTTATTTTCCTTTTAACACTAAATTGAGGTGGCATACAGACAGTTATACTTGTCTTGTGAATATGAGACAAACCTTCCAAGTTTGTTCAACATTAACACATTTAATAACATAGGTGTAGTCTTTAGAAAATATTGAATCGTGTTAGGAGAGCTCCGAAACTCATGTGACGTAACCACGCCTCTAAACAATACGTCATGTGTACGTGCCGATCAGGGCGTGTTGTGCGTGAGGTGCAACTAGAGGACGACCGACTCGATCGGCTTCACTTCGGAACAGTCGGCTCGCAACATCTCGCTGGAAGTTCGCGAGTAAAGGTGGAAGAAGATTTACCCCGAATACGTTAACGTTACTTTTAATCGACTAGTTATTAAATACTAAATCGTCGACCATGAAATTACTGTGGGCTGTCGGTGCCCTTCTGTTAAGCTGCTGGCAAGCTAGCGCGTCCACAGGTAAGAATATGGTGTCAGCCATGTTGGTTCAATGTGTAGACTTTGCTCTGACAACGACCATAAATAATATAAATTAAGTCTTCTGGTATTTACACGGAACAACAGTGTTGTCTCTTTGTGTGGTTTATAATTGTACAGCAGCTACTGGTATTCTCATTTATCCAGTGCTTGTAGAAAAGACTCGGGTTATGAACGCTAGTTTAGGCGTTTCGTTTGTGGTTTTGCTAGCGACTCATTTAGCTAATTTGCATTTTCAAATTTCAGACGGTTAACCGGAAATATCTTGTTAATACAGCTTTAACATTGAGTGTATTTACATATTCACCCGTCGATAACAAAACGATCGCAAATGTAACAAGTCATGTGAGCTCCTTTAATTAACAACGTATGGTGGGGTATTAACATTGTTGTTATGTTGTCAGACTAACTCGTCATGTTAACGTAGTGAAGGCTTGCTTTCATTAAAATGTCTCTGCTTTACGCCGACCACAGACTAGTTCTCCAGAACTATGCTTTGGGTTAAATATATTTCCGTCCTTTCGTAAGTGTTTCATCACAGCCTTGAATAGTCACTGTAGAATAGACAGCTTCCGCCCCTTAGAGATATTTAAATATATTAAACTTAGAGATATTTAAGATATTAAACTTAGAGATACTTAAATATATTAAACTTAGAGATATTTAAGATATTAAACTTAGAGATACTTAAATATATTAAACTTAGAGATATTTAAGATATTAAACTTAGAGATACTTAAATATATTAAACTTAGAGATATGTAAGATGTTAAACTTGGAGATATTTAAGATATTAAACTTAGAGATATTTAAGATATTAAACTTAGAGATATGTAAGATGTTAAACTGAGAGATATGTAAGATGTTAAACTGAGAGATATTTAAGGTATTAAACTTAGAGATATTTACTGACCAGATCAAACCGCCATCAATTCATTCCAGTGACGTGTCAGTTGTCACGTTACAGTGTTTTGACATTATGTCTGAATCAGTTGTTTTTATGCTCCTACATTGTTGGAGTGTAAAAGTCATCATTTAAAATAGCAGCAGTGTTTAACTTTAAATTAAGGGTTGAAAGACTCAAGATCCAAATATATTTACCAGCTACTGATGGATAAATCATCAATTTCACCAGTATTCAGTAGAAACATTTTTTTTCCCAACATTGCCAGCCACATAAATGTTTGACTGGTAATGAGTAGTGGTCATACCGATTCTCCAGAGCTTTGCTGTTTTATGTATATTGTCTGCCCCAATGATCTTCTATGACTAAAAATGACGATCAACACATCATGCATAATTCACATGGAAAAATGCCATTTCAGGTTTAATTGTGATTTGTAATACTGAAACACTTGGGCAACATCGTTTAAGCACACATGAATGTACCTTTACTGTGTATTGCAGCATCCTAAAGAAAACAAGATTGCACGCTCTGAAATATGTAGGTATAGTAAAAGGAGGGCACATGCACTGGAATCAGTTTTGGTCCTTGCATCAGTACTATTTACCAATGTTAAAGTGCATGAGCATTAAGTACTAGTCAAAGAGCCCTCATGCCACTTCATGTTTCCTGCTTTGGTACTGTTAGCTCTGGAGTAGATCAGAAGTAAAATTAGATATCCCTAGAGTTTTTGCTTCTTTACTATCATAACTCCAGCGTGGAAAGTGGGCTATCAGCGTTAAAGGGAGGAAAGGCAGATCTGTGGTAGGAATACAGACAGATACAGATATTTTTCACATGTCAAATATTTGATGCCAAATCCCAGTAATATTGTAAATGATGTTGACACAGTTCGTTATTGAACACCATTTTGTGATCAGACCGGCTCCATCAGCTCTTTCTCAAATTATCCCCGTATGATGAAAGCAATCAGTCTAAGCAATTGCACCAGTGGTTACATGATTGTTTTGTTTCTGGTGTCCTCCTTTTAGTGATGGCAAGTCTGTGTAGGTATGCCACAACTGAGTGATTACATTAAAGTGGGTTTAGATTAGTGCACTCCAGATTTCCAGACACAAAAAAACCCTTAAAAGATCAGGTTGCATAAGCTAGATGTTTTTTTCATACTTTATTAATCCCTGATGGGGAAATTCTGGTTTACACTCTGTTATTTGCCCTCTTATCAGATGGTGTTTCCCACACGCTGACCGTGACATGCTGAATATGGGATTTAAGCATTGTCTGATACAAGCATGTCTCAGCCTTCATGCTGAACCCATGACATCCATATTCTATACGACAGGGTGTTAAAATATACAATCTTCACCTGCTCATTCTGAACATTTCTATATAACCTGTTAAGTGAGCTTCAAAAGTTCCTTTAGGTTTCAGCATTTTAGTCTTTGTTAGACCTTGTGGAGTAAATTGTAACTTGAGTTGTTAATCTTCAACCAGCTTTGTGAACAAAATATACAAAAAAGTTTCTGTGAAGATAAAGCATGTATTCCCATAGTTTGGGTTTATTTGCTTTTCATGTATTGCTTAACAAATCTCTCTTCTATTTTGTTCACATCAAAACTTAAATATTTATTCCTTAAATTCCAGACTTTATTTGTGAATTGATCAGGCTCTTCAGCTTGTTCGCACCGTATGTAAACATTGAATATACCCTGGATTTTGTTCTCTGAAAGGATTAAAGACACTTAGGACTGACACGCATGTCATGAGCAGACAGCTACAGGGGGTGAAGCTTTCAAGCTTCATGTGCTTCAAAACCGATGATAGTTGGAACTGTCGCCCTGACTATATTTAATTTTGAACTTTCATAAACTATGTCCCAGGAAGGTGACCTTTGGTTATGGTGGGGAAGCTGTGTTACATGATATAGGTTCCATGTAGAGACTGGGGTCCAGTTGACAAGTTCAAACCTCAGTCTGTGTTCTGCCTTTCATTGTGCTTCAAGTTTTCGGTGGAGGTCAACATTCATTAAGTTTGTCCTACCATACATCTGCAGATGTACCCGTCTCGACACCTTAACAAGCAACATTAGGAATTCTAGTTATTGTGTAGGCTAATTAAAGCAAGAACAAATCTCATGCTAAAAATGATTTATTATACTGAGTAATTTGTCCTGTTCTAAATTAGAATCAACACAACATGAAAGCTAGTTTGTTCATTTCCACAATTAGAGCAAAGATGTTGAATTCAATTAAGCCTGGGGGGTCTGGTAGTCCTCCCCCTGGGAATTTTCAGCATCAAACAGTATCATGTTAATAAATTATATCTGGTACTTCCTGCGTGGATATCAAATCTCACTAGCTGATTTAAAGTGTTTTCATTCTCATCGAGTCTGATGGTGAACAGGAAGTTTACTTTTTCACCTGGATTGTATTCTCAACTTGAATTATGAATTATCCAAATGATAACATGATTCACTTTCTATATTTTTACTGCAGAAAACTGTAAAATGTCAGGCGTGTTACATGAGTTGTTGATCCTGACCGTGTAATGTATGAATGTTATTTGTGACTATAACTGGCTTTAAGTTTTTATCATCCGTTTATTAACAAAGCAAATCTTCTTTGGCACTTCTACAAAAGTCAGCATGTAGAAGCTTTTTAATCACACGCCACAACGCTGTAACCAAGACCTGACGGCACTGAATATGATATTAGTATTTGAATCATACTCTGACAGTGTAGGAGAAGAGAAAGGGAGAGAGACAGGGAAGGAGAGGATATTATCCCAAAACAAAAACAGCACATTTAATCCTGAAGCCTTGTGTTACTGTGTGACTCTCATGTCTTCAGTGCAGTTCATGAATTTGTTGCAGTCTGGCTGCAACTGTCTTAAATTAACGATCCCTCCGTAGAATTAACGCATGTTTGGAGATCTTTGTACTGTAGGTGTTTATAATTTTAGGACAATATCATTAATATCGACAATATATTGGTATCCGGATATTTGTGTATGACATGTTGGTACAGCAGCATAGTGAATAATACACCAATACACTCCAGAAAACATTTTATCTTCCTCCCCTTTCACCTTTCTTCTTTTGTTGTTTGGCAGTGTGCGTCTTGGTGCACTGGATTGATTAGGATACAACATCGCCTGCCATGATGGCAGTTAGAAATACTTGGAACTCTGTGCTTATTTAGCTTTTATTTCACTCTTGAGCTTGTTTTTTTGTGCTGGGTTCCCTGGGCCCAGCCCTGGTTTTGTTCTGCTTTGTGTTAGTGAAAGGTGGGGAACAAGCTTCCCTTGTTTTTGCCAGTAGTGTGAGAATGTTATTCTTCCCTGGACCCACCTAAGTTTATAACCCCCCCCCCCCCCCCAGTCCACCACTGAGTGGCCACCCTGCCTGCTTCCAAAGTGTAGAGCTGTGATACTTGGAAGGAAAGTTAACCTTCACAAAAGGATTTTGCTTTTAAGAAATGTTTTTATTTTCTATCAATACAAAGTCAAGCTGGATTAGACGGTCTGCTCTGATTTTCTATCAATAGCTTGTAAACGTATTCCTATTTGATTATCTTTTTCTCACAGAGTCGGGCAACATGTCACGTATACAAATTTTCTTTTCTCTGTGATTCCCATGTAAATGCAACAGAGATGTTGCTTTCATTTCCCCCTTAGATGATATTCACCATGTTTACTCGCCTACATTAAGGTCATGTGCATAGCCTGAATGACTCATTGGCAGAATCATTTCAGAAAAATGGTCTGTTTTCCTACTTTAACACCCTAAGCAGTGTTGGGTGACTGTAGGCACAGCAGAGAAGTAAACACTAGCCTAAAAGAATTGGTTGGTCCATGTCCAAAGGCTTTTAAACCAGATTAGTCATGTTAAATGTTTTTCATTTCAGCCTCATCTGCTTTTCTGTTCATTGTCTTTCATGGGAATGCTATTGGTTACTTTAACTGTTTTGTTCTTTTTTGTGTTTTTTTTTGTTGCTCAACTGTCCTTAGGGATGTCTCATCAAACATTTTGTTTTGCCATCAGCCCAAACACTAGTTGTTGCTTAACTGCTCTTTAGCCTTTGAATATAAAGACGATTAATTTGGTAAACTGACATGACTTAGAAATCCAATTATATAAGATTAGCTACTCCAGAGGATCACTCGCAACAAATATTCTACTTGCTATTGATATGAACAGGATGCACAAAATTTACGACCATCACGCAATGCAATATGATTCATCACGACAATTAAAACAATTTAACTTCAAATTATGACTCTTGTATAAAAGTATAATTCCTATAAAGTCTGCTTTGTTGATGTAGTTTGGTTTTAGCTCAATTCTTAAAACAGATCAACAATTAAAGTGATGCATGTTTCATTTATTATTTGTGTAGAAACAGACCAGAGCGCCAGGAATGATCATGTATTTTTTCAAAACTTACTTCCATATTTTTTCATTTCATTTCTGCTTGTATTAACTTTGTTTCTTTTGTCTTTCTTTTTCCTTCTTGCTTGTCTGTTTTCCATAACGGCCTTTTATCATGATCCATAAAATCACCTGTCTTGATTTAAACCCACCACATTCAAAATTGCTTAAAATCTCTTCGCTGGGCTGATGATGAAACTTTCTCAGCGGGCTTTATTAAGTCTCCCCTGTCTCAGATGAAGTTGGTCAATGACAGTGCAAAGCTGCATTGTGAGGTAATAGGGAACCCCATCCCTGAAGTGCAGTGGTGGTTTGTGGTGGGTGAAGAGCCCAATGAGACCTTTACCCAGCTCTTTGATGGGGCACGGGATGACCGTGTGCAAATAAATGCCACATATATATCACATGGCACAAGTACCATTCAACTCACTAGCCTCACCCTTGATGACTCTGGCACGTATGAGTGCCGTGCTTCCAACGACCCTGACCGCAATGAACTGAAGAAGACGCCAAAAATCAAGTGGATCCGCTCGCAGGCAAACATTATTGTGATTGAAAGTGAGTGGCACAGGAAGCATGAGGAGAACTCACTTGGCTGGTATCTCCTCATTAGTGAAGTCCCGGACATTCAGGTCCTGTTGCACTCAATTCCCATGCTTCCTGGTCCAGTGTCCTCTCTATCCTGCCTCACCTGGTATCCACTGTCCCTCTCCTCAACAGCTCCACAGTTGTCCTGTAGTAGAATACAAATAGAGTGGCTGGACCGCTCCCTATTCCTTTATGTCCTGACACAACATGCCTTCAATCTGATGCCTTTTTTTTTTCTTTTTGCAAAGCTTACATATCATCATGATAGTGATAGTGTTCTTGTTTATAATACTGGTCATAAGGTCAGAAATTTGAAAATGGCTCTTGCATTAAAGTAATTTGATATTGACAAAATATGACTATTACATTTTTAGGAGAACAAAAAAAAGGGGTGTCAGATTTACCTGAGTAGTATTGCTTTCTTGGTAGCATTTTCCTTAATTGATACTAACATTGGCAATGCCCCTTTGTTTACGCTTGGTAGACTATTCCTATGGCTTATAGCCAAATACACGGTAGGCACGGATCATAGAAACTAATGATCAAACAATAGTTTCTCAGCCATGGGATAGCTTTTGGCCTTGTGGTCCAGTATTATTTTTATTGTAAAGAATTGGTCAGCTTCGTCACCTGGTTGAAGCAGCAAAACTGCAGTAATTTAATATCCGACTTGTTCTGGATCTTCTGCATGTATTTCTGTAACTATATCTTTTCCCCATGACCTTGTTGGAGACTACTGTACCTACTAGATTTCCAGTACAAATCCTTTTTTCCCCTTCATTCTATCATCGGTGAGATAGATTTCCCCCTTCCGGGAACTCTTTTCACCTTTCTTAGAAAATTATGTGCATTTGTTTAGACCTCATACTTGTGTTACAATGTTTATATTTAAATCAAAAAGTCAGACACTTTTTGACAAACATGTCATTATTGTGTCTAAAATCTACACTTTCGTCTCTGTTTATCTTAAGCCCCAAACATCATTACTGAACCTACGGAGGTCAGCAACCAGACCTCCGCAGTCCTCAGGTGCAACTTGACAGAGTCAAACCTTCCCATCAAGGGATCCCACTGGGTGCACAATGGAAAAGTCATTGAAGATTCCAAATCCACTGAGGCTTCTGCATCCATCGTTCTTAGGTGAGTAGATACAATCATAATGTGCCATGAGCAGAACTGCTTATGGTTACTGTCTCATTGAAGACACTCATCCTGTCGAAGTAACATTGAATGGGACAATGTTAAAATAAAGTGTTCCAGTAGCTTATAAAGGTTTTTTTGAGAGGCATGTGAATGTTTTATATGAACAATGCAAGAAAATATCAAGCTCAGCTGATTTGAAATGCTTTAAAATGTTTTATTAGCTGGAAAAATAAGCTACGCCAGTAATTTAAAAGGATAGTTAATTTCTCAGACTGAAAGAGATTATTTTGTAGTTTTATAGTTACCCTTCTGTAGTCTGACTCTTATGCTGTCTGTTTCTGCTTCTGTAACTACAGTCAATAGCCATCTTTATTCTCTAACATCCTTTCCCTTGTACTTTGCACGCCTGTTGTCCCTCCACCTCTCACTATGCTCCCTTCCTTGCTGGCTGCCTCCATTAGCAGCAGAGCTAGGGGCGCCATTCAGTTATTCGCTGCTCTTAATTTGCAGAGAGATGGACTGTGCAGCCGTGCAGCTTTGCTGGTAGTCTTGGCAGCAGGGATAAGCGCCCACAGCAGTGTGCTCACTTGCCATGACCTTAATTCCCCATTAGAGAGAACAAGCAGGAATGTGCAGGACAGCAGCAACAAACAAAAGTGGAATTGTGATTACCAGGAAATTTGAATTTTTTTGTTGCGTTAACAAGCAGATACAATTTTGCGCATGAGAATAAACAGTTCGCCTGTTTTCTACTTAAGTAAATGGAAATGTATTCATTTTATTGGTTAGAAGTCATAACCTGCCATATGCTAGGATGCTATGACTACAGAGAAATATAATCATATTTCTATGAAGAAGGAGCGCAGCAAAAGATTCTCTAACCATTGACTCTCTTTCTCTTTCCATAGTTTGAATAAGATCACCCACAACTCTGGTGGAAAGTATGAATGTGTGTTCCTGACTGAGCCAGAGGTGAAGCAGACAATTGAAGTCAAAAGTAAGTCCTTTAATAGATATAACATGTTGAAAGTTGCTTTTAGGGACCTTTGAAAATGTCAGAGTTTTAACTATCAAAACTTTTTGAGTTTGAGCGTGGCATTATTCTTTTTTCTTTTTTTTTTTGCTGTAGCACTTCCTCATGTAGGTGCCCACAAGCACTCTGAGCATGCCAATGAGAATGACAAAGGTGTGATGGTCTGTAATAGCCATGGCTACCCACTGCCCACTGACTGGACCTGGTTTAAAGAGGAAGAAGGGTCCCAGAAGGTATGTGTCTCGCTTGTACTTTTGACTGCAGAGTCACAGAACTTAAAAATTGAAATGTAGTTCACCTTTAATATCATGATGCTTTATAAAATGCAAATAATGTTTGTCCAGTTATTTGTGTGTTTGTAGGTATTTTGTGTGCCTTAAGCCTGATTTATACTTCTGCGTTGAATCTATATCTTAGCAGATGCCTACGTGTGTAGCCTGACGTGCACCTCCTCAAAAATTTAACTACCCGTCTAAACGATGCAGACTGCAAGCCCTGTGATTAGTCAGCTGTGTAACATTGTATTTTCCAGAATTTACAACAACAGTATCGCTGCCATTTTCAAAATTCTGCAGAAAGAAAAACACTTGAACGAAGAAGAAACAAACAGAATTATACGCTTGGATTCAGTTGCCATGTTTTCCTGTAAACAAGTACAGAATGTAGCAGAATAGGAAACTGGCGATATAACTAGCATAGCAATAGTTAGCATTTTAAGGCAAAGTTTTGCAGAGCTACACAGACACACCAACACACAAGTACGACGGGGTAGGCAGCTATGACGAAGATTCAATGCAGAAGTACAAACCATGTCTAACGATTTGCTTAAACATGACCCTCAGCCTATCATCAACGGCACTACCGACAAATACGAGATCAAGAGCACCCCTAACAAGACCACTCTGACCATCAACGACCTGAGCATGGAGAACGATATTGGAGACTACGTCTGCTCTGGAACCAATGAACTTGGTACAAGCAGCGACAAGATCCACCTGCGTGTCCGCAGTCGCCTGGCTGCTCTCTGGCCCTTCTTGGGGATTGTGGCCGAGGTCATCATCCTGGTGACCATCATCTTCATCTACGAGAAGAGGCGAAAGCCTGATGAGATCAATGACGGTATGTATGTCACACTACCTGCACCACTACATACAACATCAGCTCTAAGGTCTTGTTCAGTACTACTACTGTTTTACCTTATAAATAGAAGATATCATTGATTACCATTAATGTGAAAACATACCCAGCTGATAATCTTATAGTACTGAAAGTGCTACAGATGCATTTAACTTGATCAGAACCTGAAGCAAACAGCAGCCACAGTTTTCTCACCTTTCATTTTTAACCAAGTGTTCTTTTTCAGTTTGAACAGCCATGAATTCCACTGCTTAGTGGCGATGTTCACAATGTTATTGACTGAAGTTTGGTTGGAGAAAAAAACTATCATAAAGTGAATACAAATTGGCTAACAAAGTGGCCTCAGAAAATTTCACCAAACATTGATCTTTGACAACTTCTCAACCTGATTGTGTATTGCCAGAATTTGTGTCTACATGAACACAAAAAAATGTCTCTGAATTCATTCAACTTGTAAAAGATACAAACATGTGAAACTGTAGCCACATGTAATGAATGGTGATTCCTACTAGCAAGTGGAGACTAAAGTCAAAGCTTTTAAGGTTTTGTATAGTTTGTATTTGCACGCAATCAATATGAACCCTTATTGTCCTTGCTATGATTTAACTTTTTTGAAATAATAATCTGGTCTTAGCTTCCACTTTTGTGTAAACCATCTGTGAGAGAAACTATTATTTTTTTTTATTATTTACACTTTTACTTCTTTGTTCGCTGCTGATTTTGCATTTTGGTAAGTGGAAAAAAAACTGCATGTCAGACTGAAGTGGTTGAGCTGAGATGACGGCGTGAAAAAACAAAAAGCTATGGGAGTTTGAATTAACTGCTTTCATAGTCACCACTTCTAAGAGGAATGTGCTCAAAGATTTGGTCACTCTTTCACTGGCCCTGCAAACAGAGCAAAAAAAATTACCATTTTGTGTCCTTTACGTGAAGTCATGTGTCGGAGCCAATGAAAGAGTCAAATGAGGCAAACGAGTGAAACGGTTTGACAGGGAATTGGACAGGTTGAAAAGTGAAAGGTTTAAGCATTCTGTCTGCATGCTCTCTGCATCGTGTACTCTATGCATGATCAATGAAGGGAAACCCTGTTCTCCAGATCAGTACATCATTTACATTGTCTCATTCACTGTTTGACCACAGAGGTAGCCTTCTTCTGCGTTACCTTGTGAATATGTGCTCTTGCTCTGCTATGAACACTGCCTCTACACATGCAGGGCTCGACATTATAATTGGCCCGCTGGCCCGGATGAATGATTGATTGAGTCCGGGCCAGCTGACTGCACGCTCAGCTGGCCCGCTCAGGCCAGTTAAAATAGTGCCTGGGAAAAAAAAAAAAAGACTGTAACACGTGCTCAATTTCACAGCGCTTTCCTGTCATACCAGTGTCTTGTCAGTAATTTATTTTAAACGTCGCGCTAATAACTGCTACAGCATCAACGTATCATAAGCGCTCGTGCACACGCTCGTGCGTCCCTCCCACGAGCGCGCTTGCTACTCTCGAATTGTACACTCGCACACAGATTTTAGCATAGGCTTTCTCTGATAAAAAACTTGTTTGGTAAAATGGTTTTAAAACCATCAGATCCCGACAAAAGCCGAGCTTAAATCAGCATTCAAAGGAAAAAAATCACGGGAAGAGTCGAGAGTGACAGCAGGGCATGACGAAAACAGAACGGGAAAAAGTTTCAGCCACAGTGACAGACAGCTGGAGGAGCTGGAACACGCTGCAGCTAAATTTCCCCTTAAAGTTAAAGACTAGATCCTGGTAAAGATAAAAGTTATTCACAAAGCATCTTAACCCTTAAGAGAGCTCCGAAAGTAAAGATCTAAGGATGAAGAGTTTCTCACACAGAAGAAAGAAGGAGAGAAAGGGGATCATAAAAATACCAGCTCTATCACAGCCTCATATTAATATCGATGAGATTAAGTAGACTCTTACAGTTAACAGCATGGTGAATAAACATGAGCAGATAAATATAAGAAAAATACACAATATTTTTATAATTAGAGCTCAATTAATTAAATAAAAGTTGTAATTTAATCTTGCATCAGAATTGTTCAAGAGTAGCCTAAATTGGTGACTGTTATTCTTCGCATCAAAAGTAACATCCCTGGGCCAGCGGTTACAATGGTCGGGCCAGTGATCTTTGAAAACCAGTGGCCCGGAGGACCAGTGGCAAATTTAGCTTAATGTCAACCCCTGACATGCCAGGCTGTGTGTTAGCTGCTGCAGTTTGAAGATGCTACTGTTTTTATCTGAATAGAGCCACTGCAGTGTTTTTGCTTGTATTGCATGAGCCCTCTGTGATGCATAGGGTTGACTTTGGGCAATGTATACAAATGTCAATTTAAGGGCAATTTTGAAATGATTAAGAGATCTTCAGTCTCTTAGTCAGTTGAGTTAAGTGACATTTAGTGATGTGTGTTTTTATAGAACACAAACAATGTTTACGTTTGGAATTGCCCTAAGGTTTAAGTTGAACAAATCCAATTCAGAAATGCTACAGGTGGGCATGCTTCAGTTCATGTTAAGTTGATTTGATCATAACCTCATTGGTATGTTGCAGAAGATGTCATTTTCTAACTTTTTGCTACAATCATCTGGGGAGGGTTGAAGGGGGCGGGGGGCATGTTTTGCTCACACCAATCGCATACATGTAACCTGCTATCAGCTGACCCCCTTTTTTTGTTTGCTCTCCTTCATTGATCATTTGCTGCTGTCCAGATGACGACTCAGGATCTGCTCCCTTGTAAGTACAGATCGCAGCGTACCTTTATCGTCACTCAATGTTTGAATGTTTGTTTGTTTTAGTGTTTTTACACAACTCATGTTTGCTTCATTGTGTTTAAGGAAGAGCAATTCTAATGCAAATCACAAAGACAAGAATGTGAGGCAAAGGAATTCTAATTAGAAGCTGAAACAGGTGAGTAAAACCACTAATGGGGAGTTTTCTCATTATTAGTCAAAAAGCTCACTATTGGCCTCCTCTAATATTTTCACATTAACACCAAGAAACACTATGTAGAAGATGAACTCCTTGACAATCCAGTACAAGTGAAAGATTTTGTAATTCTTCACTCATGCAACTTTTGTCTTTCCTAGATGGACCCACAGACTGCAGTCCAGGACTCAGCTGTTGTGTTGCACATCATACTGTGCACCCTGCAACTTTGAAGAACCTTTTTGTGCTTGGGTGTTAATGTTTAAGAAGTTGACTGATTTCCTCTTTGTTTAGTTTTTCTTCTCTATTATTCTCCATATTGTGCAGCCAGAGAGCATAGTGTGGAATTATTTCTGCTTGAGATCAAGGGGCAAATATTGCATGAGTGTAAATGCTGTTATAGCAAAGTGTGTGTTTGTTGTAAACTCATTAGACCGTTCATGTGAGGAATGCTTAGTTTGTGCTTATTTTCTTTTAATGCTGACGCTTCCTACACTGACTTCACACTTTACTATGCTTTTATTCTCCAATCAAAAGTTCTGTTTAGATGATAGACACTATTTTTTATTATTATAATAAAACACCACCATTCTTCTAGTAACAGCTGGAGTGTGCTTGAATTCACACGTTTGATCTACACCAACAAAACCCTCCTTTAGCAGAGTTTTATACTTTGCCTTAACTAGCACCATTTTTTTCTTTCTCTTTTTTGCATTGCGTTACCTCTTACAAGGTGTACATGTGACACTAAAGATTAAATGCAGAAATGACTGAGATTCAATGTCTGCTAGCTTTTGTTGCCGTAAGAAATTAAAGTTCTTCAAGAAGAAAAGCGTTTGTCCCTTTTAAATCCTGCTTTTATTTCCTTTGACTATTCAAATGTTTAGGGGTCCAAGTACAGCCACTTCCTGTTCCAGCCGAATGGAATTTTTAATCAATCGTCCTCTTCTGATAATTTTTCTATACTAAACATTTTTCTGCAAAAATATCTTGTTAACACTAAAACTGAACAAAGATTTTAACAAAATTTCATAGGTGGATTAAAAGTTCCACCCACTTCTCAGGCACATATAATGATGGTCATTTCCCCAAAGTTGGCGTTAAAGTAATCACATTTTTTTTTTTTCTAAAATCTCCAGAGTGGCTTTAAAAGAAGCCAGATATTTTTCATTTATTTGCATCTTTGCTCTGATTGTCTGCTTCTCTGAAAAGGCACATTTGGGGATTTTGTTTCTCAATTTCCTATTTTTTTCAAACATCTGAGAGCTTTGAGCCAGTCCTCTTCAAATTTTGTCAGGATCATCTCCAGAGTTTGCTGATCTCAAGTTAAAAACAGGAATTTTGACTCACAAACTAATGATGTGGAACACTTTTAAACATATTTTTAACTACAATTTTACATTAATTCTTGAGTCCAAATGGGCAACTATAACTACACTTGGTGAACGTAACTCGGCCAAGCTTTAAGCTCACACTGCCATTCACTGTCTTGTTGTAATCACTATTGTGTGCCCAACATTTATATTTCACCAACTTTTGCAAAAGTATTTTACACGAAAATCAAACACCATATCCAAAACCAGAAGAATCAATATTTTGGCTGTTCTCAGTCATTTGAGTATAATTTATGAATCTGAAAAATTATTTACAGATGTTTTTATTAAAAATGTTGGAACATTTGACTTCTTGTCAACTAAGAAACGCACATCCTAATGCTAGCAGCCTGCTTGGTCCCCATTCAGTGCTGTTTGCAACTTTTAGCTACCTGATGTCACATGCACAGTAAAAAAAAGAAAACATGATTAAGGACCAATGCAAGAGATGTAACATTTGTTATTTCTGTAGAATTCACAGATTTAAAATGTAATACAGGAGAAGATGTCTTTCTCTCTCACTCTGTGACCTGAGCTAAAACGTGTGTGCAGTTGTTGGACCACCATCTCTGTTCCCTTCACTGTGTAGACCGTTCAGAAGCCATATGTTTCATTTAACTGAGTATTGATGTGATTGGATGTATTCTATACGAATAAAAAAGACCTAGACACACTTGTGTAATCTGTTGTACTTTCAGAGTATGGAATAACATCTGTTTGACAGCTTTGCACAGACTGAATAAAGATTTTTGGTTTTAAGTCTGGTCACATGTTTAACTGTTTTGCATGTCAAAGGTTGGTTTAGAAAAGCAGGTCAAGAGGCCCTGTGTGTGGCCCCTCATACAGTAGATGCAAAGATCTTCATCATTATCGGATTTAAAGTCCTGGAAAGAAATGCTGAGTGTATACAGGAATAACTATTCAAAAGAAAACAGTCAAATACATGTAGAAATAATTTGACAGCTGTTATTAAATTATCTGAACCTACCATCTGACATTTGATGTTTATTCTGAACGTGGCTGACGATTTGTAGATTGTTCGCCTTACAAAAGAAACTAGGTAGAAGAATTAGTTCAGTGTCAGCTGATCCTTAAAGCTCCTTTGAGGAACTTGTGGCTTGCATCAATTTTGGCGCCCCCCTGTGGATAAAGCAGTACCGCTAATCTCTTTGTGGATATTGTGCTTAATGTGAAAATAGAGTTTTCTAATAAATAAAAAAAAAAAGACCTTGCAAATCACTCACTGTGACTCACTTTGTCTGACGCCCACCTCTATACGCCCTGCAGTGGTTATAGGTGTAAAAGAAAATGATCAAGCTTGTCTCTAATGGTCATTTTTGTCATTTGTTCTCAATTAGAGGCATCGATATTAATGTCGGTCAGTTTCTTTTACTGAAGCTAAAAACTGCTCAGAGGTTCTCTAACATAATTATTACCATGCAAAAAGTGGATGGAACTTTATGAACTCAAGAACTCCTGAACTTAGCTTTGATGCAGTCTAATGAGTTGTAGTGTTACACAAATAGCTAATTATTTATAACCATTTTTTTTTTTTAAAGTTCAAAAAATATATAATAGTCAAATTACTGTAATTAAGTAGTGTTTTTGGCTACTTGTACTATGAGTATATTTTCAAGTCTTTACTCTTCACATGATGTCATCTACTTGGTCACTTTGAAAATCTAAATAAGGTAGCCTTCTAAGTAAAATTTGAATTAAAGGTCTAGTGTGTAATATTCTTGAGAATCTGCTGGCAGAGATGGAATATAGTATTTCTGAGACTTATTTTATTAGTTATCCCCTGAGAATAAGAATAGTTGGGTTTTTGTAACCACAGAATGAGACATTTTTATCTACAAATGTTGCACCACCTTCTTTCTACAGTAGCCCAGAACGGACAAATACAACACTGGCTCTAGGTAAGGCATTTCACAGTTTGTTCAAGTTTTATGGCCACTGCAGGTTCTCCTCCACGCTTGGAATGGAAAGATGCAGTGACTTGTTCACAAGCTGTTTGTGAAATGGTCGTAGCTTGGTTGGATTTTTAAAAAGCACTCGGTTTGGTTTAGAATAAGACCATGTTTGGGGTTTCAATATACCCTTGTTATGCTAGTCATATGAATTCTCGATTTGAAAGGGACATGACAACATTCACGTGATGCACATAGCCCTACCCTTATGTGCCTTACGACTTTTAATAACATTTTGGTTTCATGGGACATTAACCTCAGTCTCCTGGGTAAAAGTCCCTCCACCTCCTCCACCTGTGGACTTCTCGCTCTTTACAGGACGTCAACGGCCCGGGGCGTCTCATACAGCCACATTGTTTTTACCTGAAAATTCCCCTGCTTTACATTCAGACTTGACTATACTGTCTGTTTGAGTAGAGGGGTAATGACAGATGATTGCTATGTGATGAGTTGGGAATGAGATGGGCTGGTTTGAAGAAGTGACTGTGACCAATGAACAGAACAGCACAGGTCGCCCAATTTAGACTGAAGGTTTGGAAAAGCAGAACCCTCTTTTATTGAATGTCTGCTGTTCTTACATTAACAAAATAAGTAACTAATACTCTAACTAACTAATAGTTTCTAAGAAGACGATTTTCTACATTTACTTGAGTATTTCCTTACACCAGAACTTTTACTTGTAATTATTTATGTATTTGTTTATTTGACATTGACATTCAGTAACATTGGTGCTGTGACATTTAAATATGCACAAGCCCCACATGCACTACTCTTAGTGTTTTTAGCAAAATGCTAATTTGAAACACCTGTCCACAGGGAAGCTTTTAGAAATAACAGAAATAAAGAAAAAGAAAACAGTTCAGTTATAAATACAGTGCATTTGAGTAAAATTAGTAATGTAATAGTAGCCTACAGTAGGTTTACTTGAGCAGATGTTCAGCACTCTTGACACTTCTGCAAACAACGACAAAGTTCTACAGTGAAGAAAGAAAGTACATTTGCGATAAGACTTACCTAAATTATGATATCAGTCTGATGTGTTTGGTTACCTCTTTTGGTGTCTATGTGTAAAAAGAAGGGTCAGCTTTTTCCAAGTTTGTTGATTTATATCCCTATATGTTTTTGGGAAAGTAGTGTTGATACCTTGGACACATTACACATTAGTCATCCAAAAAATGTTTGTTTTCAAAGTTACTGGAAAAAAAACTACCTGTCTAAGACATCATGGTGCCTTCTACAAATGTAATAGTGGCCTAGTCCTAACGATGGAGGAGGAGGAGGCTATAGGGTGTGCCATACTTGTGTTTTCCACAAGGTGGGGCTTTTCACCAGGAATTATAGGCCGGGACCACCCTGAGAGACTTCTCAACCTAAAGCAACAGGCACATGCTGTTAAAACAGCCCCTCAAACAAGTCAAAAACCAGCTTTTACTACGATAACCACCATGACCAGGAGCGTATTTCGATTATTAGCCTATTTAGATTACTATTTTAAGATCATCTTGGTTGTAGGATATAAACGATGGAGAAGTTGATGGTTTCGTGTGACCTTCATGTCACCCCTGGAATTCTGGTGACTTAGCCGAAATGTGTGCTTTTAAATGATCTTACAGTTTTCTAGTTAGCTTAACGCTGTCACCTAATTGGGCCTTTCCCTTTTTGGAAATCCACTTTTTTGGTTGTTTAATTTTTTTTAATCATAAACTATCTGTATTATGTAGCCTAGGTGGTTAGTGTGCCTGCAGGCGTAATTGTGTCCGCCGTCCTTTTCTCTTCTGTTCACACGCACAAAACACATTACACACAGCCAAAAAAACACACACAATAGGAGCCAGGTTGCAGCCATAGCAACGGCCCCGGTGCGCTGTTATCCTTAAAGTGGTGTGGATGGAGAGGAGAGGGTTGATGCTGCTGCTCTGAACTCTACACCCCTTCCTCCTCCTCCTCCTCCGCCGCCGCCCAGTCTCGCCAGGTCCAAGGTACGGTGAGTGTCCGTATGTGCGTCTGGCTGTGATGGACGAGGCGGATGACGGTGAGGAGGAGCCCAAATTCCTGCGCCCTCGACTAGCACCTCAAGTAAGCGAGGATGGGAGCAGCGGAACCACGATGAAGAAATTAACGACAGTAGGCGGAGCCGCGTCCACTGCGCGCAAAAACTCCAACAGCAATGAGCTGTGGCTCCTGCGGGGCGAGGACTCCGCACCTGTCAGTGGCAGTGGCATCAGAGCCTGTGCTCTGTTGTGCCAGAGGGCTGCTGCTGACGGCTCACAGTCTGGGGACTCAGTGTCAGAGGCGGGCGTGAGGGGAGAAAGAGCCATCGGTATGATATGCAACAAAAACGGAGATTGTAGAAGGGACCCGACCAGTTCAGGGAGTCTCTCCTCCCTCATCTCCAAGCAGGAAAGGCAGACATATGGAGGAGTAGAAGACGAAGACTGTAAGGGGCAGGCTGCAGTCATGGATGGCTCCATCACTTCGGCTGGGTCCTTGACTCAGGGGCCCGGGGCCGAGGTCAAGAGTGCGGCAGCGATGGAGAAAAAGGACTCCAGAGTTTCCTTCTCCAACGCCCCGGCTAGTAAAGGACAGACTCCGAGCCAACACTCGAGAAACTCCGTGACATTTTCCAAAGCTGACGATGGTTCTCAGATTGTGCCGGACGATGAAGACTCCAGGGGGAATCAGACGTACATGCAGCGGCAGTTCAGCTCCATGCTTCAGCCTGGAGTGAATAAGTTCTCCCTGCGCATGTTTGGCAGTCAGAAGGCAGTGGAGAAAGAACAAGAGCGCGTGAAGTCAGCGGGTAACTGGATCATACACCCATACAGCGACTTCAGGTATGAGTCAAACTGAGTGAAGTTCATAAACTTCGCTCTGGATATACTGACACAAACATACACATTTTTTAGATATTACTAAAAACAGATGGGAAATAGAATTATCAGTAATGAATCTGTGATCAGAAAATGATGAAGACTGAAAGTTATTATTCACGCAAAACAAGTTCAACTTGCCCTCTTTGAGGCTGACAACAATAATTGCAGGAAATAAGGAAGTCTATTCCTTATTTTACAGATTTGTGTTACACATTTGTTTATAGAACCAACTGATTCCACATTTAGTCTCCATTTCAAATCTGGTTGAACTCTTTGCCTACACTTTCTAATCTATACACAGCTGCCACACAGATGTGCATTTGAGGCAACTGATCTGTACAAACACTTTGGTTCTTGAGCTTTTAACATGACGTTAAGTTGGAAAAGTTAGATTTTTGGAATAGGAATGTGTCTGAAAATCTGTTTCAGCACCAAGGAGAGCTCATTTTACCATCTCAGTATGCGTGGAAAAAAACATATTCCTCTATTTTGCTCTGAACTTTTTTGCTCTGAAAACATTATTTGATCAAATGTTATTTATTTCTGTTAAAGGGTAATTATGTCAGGGGGCATTCAAGACTAAACAATAGCACATTTTTTGAGTTGGGTCATGACTCAGCATCGCTTCAATCATTTCCTCCCACTAACTTCAAGTTGATGGGACAGCAGCATAACTATGGTATGATAGATCCATCTCACATTTTGATGAATAGTGTGGTCATCAAAATGTAAGGTATATCACATGTCTTATATATCTTACGTGTTTTTTCTTCAGATGTTGTGATACATATCTGCAGCATAATCATCACCTGTGAAAAGCTAAAACAGAGTACATTTAAAAATATTGCTTTAGTGATGAATGATTCAATAAAACATAGTCTATAAATAATGTTTGGTTTAGTGACTAATGCTGCACTGCTTGCCAATCAAAGCAACATCATACAGGGGCTGTTCATGCACCAATGGAAACAACTATGACTCAGTTACACAGAACTATAGCTGTGATAAGTGCTGACATTTACTCTGTCAGAGGTTTTGTGTTATGGGTGCTACTGCCTGTTGTTCTTCTTGGGAGCTTATCTTTCCTGTAGTATCTCTGTCTCTCTGTTTGTCATTGGCTTGACTTTGGCTTGAATCGGGGGTATAGGTTACATCACCAGGAGAAGATACAGTGCATCAAATGAAAAATCTGGATTTTCTTTAGGGATCAGAGCTTAAATAGATCCCTGCTCAGTCTCTAACTCCCTTCTCCCTGCTGATTTCCCCCCCGTCAGGTTCTACTGGGACTTCAGCATGCTCATGTTTATGGTGGGCAACCTGATCATCATCCCTGTGGGCATCACCTTCTTCAAGGACGAGACCACCACGCCCTGGATCATCTTCAACGTGGTCTCTGACACCTTTTTCCTCATGGACCTGGTGCTGAACTTCAGGACTGGCATTGTGTTCGAGGACAACACAGAGATCATCCTGGACCCTGAGAAGATTAAGAAGAAGTACCTGAAGACCTGGTTCGTGGTGGACTTTGTCTCCTCCATACCTGTGGATTATATCTTCCTCATTGTGGAGAAGGGCATCGACTCAGAGGTGTACAAGACGGCCCGAGCGCTCCGCATCGTCCGCTTCACTAAGATCCTCAGTCTGCTGCGACTGCTGAGGCTGTCCAGACTCATCCGCTACATCCACCAATGGGAGGAGGTAGGCTGGGATTCAACATTTGTAATTCAATGAAAGGAGGCAGTAATTAATCTTTGCTGTTTGTATGTGGTGAGCATATCGGCAAGAAACACATACAAACAAACCATGTGTAAGCAGTAGATGGAAAGAAATACATACATATCATATGCAGGGTACCCTCAGTGTCAAAAGAAGACATTAGGCTAATCTAAGCCATCTAAATCTTCTACAACTGTAATCTGACTGATATGGATGAATCACCCTATACCAAAATGAAAATGCCTGCAACAATATTATTTAACAATATTGTTAAATCTTAAACAGTTCAATGAAAAATGATACATTGATTCACTTGTACACAATCTGTACAATTCAACAACATTTTTTTTTTAAATGGGGAGGCTATACTTTTGGACTAAATCTCACTAAACCCAATTTTTATATCAATAACAAACAATTCAAGATACTTAAAGAGCCCATATTATGCCCTTTTTGGGGTTCGTATATTTAATCTATGTACCTACTTTTGTACGTTCACAATAGCTAAAGTCAGAAAAAAGTGTCTGTTTTCATGTACTGCTCCTCCTTGCTCCCTCTACGCTCTGAGTCCGTCAGCTACGCTCTGCTGAGCCCCCACTGCAGAGCCCCACGTGGGCCAAGTCTGCTCTGATTGGTCTGCCGATCCGCTCTGTCGTTATTGGTCAGTTGCTCAGCACGCGTCTCGGAAATTTCAACATGAGCTGCTTAGCTTGCCACAACGAGCCAATGGACTTAGATCAGTGATCTCACACTGACAATGACGTCGGACTGACAATTTTTTTTCGAGGGGGGCTAGAACCGAGCGTTACATGCGGCTAATGCTACAGCTAACAGGAGGAGGTAGGAGAAGCCGCGTTTCCGCAGACTTTGAAGTTTTGCACATGGATGTGCCTAAACATGCACAGGACACTTGGAAAACACACTAAAGAGCATATAAAACCAGAAAAAGCATAATATGGGACCTTTAAATAAAACCTGATTAAAACTTTTATTTTGTTTGATCATGTTGCTTCTTGGTTGTAAGGTCCCACACATTTCAGATCAAAGGCTTCATGGCTTTATCGACTATTACCTGTGTTCAGTAGAAGCCAGACGAGGTTGGGATATAAGAACAGTTTACTCAAACGTTTTGAACTGTTTTCCATACAAAACTAGTCTAAGTCTATTATTAGCACATCTGCAAGCTCCACCACTTTGTATCCGTTTGTCAAACCTGTATCATCATTAAACCCACTGAGCACCTATTAGACTCTTTAAGGTAAGGAATCATTTCTTAAAACATACACTTCTGAAAGTCAGAGATAACTTGTCAGGGATGTATAATATCAATGCTTTGCCATAAAAAATGTCATGTACATGACATGTTTTCATTTATAATTGTAAGGGAAACTTTCTGTTCACAAGCAGGAAACTTTACTGGTTTGTGTGTCTGATCCAGTTTGTCATTTCTTTTTCATGAGTTTGATCTAAACTTTATTGGGTTCTTTCTTAGCCTATGCTCTACCTTTATGCAAAGTTTCATGAAAATCAGGCCAGGAGTTTTCCCCTTAATCCTGCAGCAGAAAAAAATCAGACATTTGCACAGACCAAACACATAACCTCTTTGGCAGCGGTAAAAAGAGAATCTACACTGACTGTGCTCTAATTAATAAAACAATAATTTGATTCCAGTGCAGTGGTTTATAATCACTATGCAAGTAATTCTGTTTGTACATCAAAACAATGCGCTGCATAATTACCTCCTGACACACAGAAAAGGAGGTTTACCATGTTGTATAACAATGAGCCTGATAGCTGGATAATAGCTCGTCACACCACAGTGTGCTGATGTAGTTAAGAATTCATGAAACATTCATTTGTGCTCATCAGTGGGACAATGAAAAGGGATTTTCCAGGGAAACGAACGCAACCACCAGGGCCACTCACTGACTTTTTTTTCTTTTTACAATAAGAAATTCACTTTCCTCATTTTTATTATTATTATTTTTTTTCCAATGTGGCTTTTCAACCACTCAAAACATCTAACAGCTGGAAATGGATGCTGACAGGCTGGCTAACTCAAGTACACTGCTTTCTGATGACATTACACATCAGGAAATAAGATTTGTCTATAGATAGCTGCACCATCCGTCATATCCTTATGTGCCACACAAACACAATTAACCCTCATCTGCTGTGTGCATGGGCTCGCGTATACAAACGGTGGATTCCTATTTGGGCCAACCCAGCATCTATGAATAAAACGTGTGTTTCCGAGCTCTGAAAATAACCAGCACTCTTCTGATTACAGAGTGGTAATTTGAGCCTGACGGGAGCCCTGATTACTGAGAAACACTCACAACTGAATGCTCTTTTGCTCCGACTCAGCCCTGCCCCAATCAGCTTAGTCCTGAGCTCTGCTCTGCTCAGCGCGATCCAAACACGGCTGGCTGTGTTTCACCTCTGCCTGGCTCACCTCGGCTCAGCTCAGCTCAGCTCAGCTAAGCTTGCTTCAGAGGGGGTTTCCTATAATGATGATTTTACTGTTTAGCTTAGCTGTAGGCGAAGAAGAGACTGCTTTAGAAAAACTCTTTTAATTAAAAAGGAATGCCCTATATGTAGTTTTGATGTGATCTTTGGATATATTTGTGTGTGTGTGTTGTGTGCAGAGATAAGCATGGTCAGGAATAACCAGAGCAATTTCCTGAGGCAGGAAGCTTCTATCAAGGCTCTCCACTTGCCCAGAGGATGCCTTCTACCTGAGCTACACAATGATGGTGAATTGATGGAGTCCATGTTTATCAGTGGAGATTGGTAACTCATCAGGTTCAATAGTTTCCCCCAAATAACTTTATTCAAATTGTCCAGATCACAGAGTAATTATCCATGTGCAGCAGAGAATAGAAAGTAGTCTATCTGTGGGTTTCAGGCTGTGAGTGGTGGTCTCGGTAATGTTGTTGACCCACATTGCGGTGTGACAGTGACACATGGCCACCAGGTGCTGTTCCGGTGTCGGGGGGGACATTAGTCCGAGAGCCTCATTAATCATGATTGGGATGTTTCTTTATCACAGGGCAGGGCCTCACGGTGTATTTACCATTCAACCTCTCCAAATTAGCAAAGGCCATTAGCCATTACAGAAGATACTAAAAATAGTGCAGCGAATAGTATTTTTAGCATTCATAGCCTTAGTTTTGTTCTACCAAAGCTTCTATATTTCCAGCTCTTGAATAACTTTAAACTGATGTTTATTTTGTACCTCCTGTGGAGTAAGGGGTACGTCTTACAGTTTGTCTTTGCTGGATTGTAACCTGAACATGCATGAAAAGTTTTTTCAACAAAAAATCTCATCCTGCTTTCTTTTAACAGTCAAAAGTGTGACTGAAGCTTTAAAAATGGAACATGCACAAATAGAAGAAAGGCAGCTTTGGGCAGCGAAATAGATAATCTCGTTCCTGATGGTCTTCTTTGCTTTTCTAGGTCTTCAAGAAGAGGCATCAATATTCATTTCATTCTGTTTCAAAAGTAACTCAAAACTCCTCACAGGAGCTCTGATGGGCAATAAGAAACCTCAGAAAGCTGTGTGTTACAGTTGCTCATTGGTCTTATACAGCAAATATAGCATTAGGAGATATCGGAAGTAAAAACACAAATAACACAGTTAAGCAACATGTACAAAAAAAAAGAGTTTTAAACAGTAGAGATATTACGCATTGATAATTTAGAACAATGTAATCCAGATAAGCATCAGACAGTTTTGCACAGAGTAAGAGGAGTGCATTAAGTGTGTTGGTCAGGTTTGGATGGAGGAATATGTTGCACTGGTTGGCTTTGTTTTGGCACTGAAATTAACAAGGGACACTGGCACCCAAGGGTTCTGTAGGAGGCACAGTTTGATATTCAAGAGAGCGCTGGATTTATGGCAGCGAGGTCTCTGAGGTGACGGGATGAGTCACCGCAAGTCCCGACTTGGCTGCTCCTAAAAAACTGTAAATTCACAACAGAGTATGCTTGTTCACGTCTCCAGACACACACTCGCAGTATCTGGCCTAGTTCACATGCAGGACGATTCTGAAGTCTCAAGTGAGAAAGAAGCTTTTTTAAATAAAAGAAACCATCAAATTGGCTCATAAAAGTGCTTCCAGTATTCATGAGTATCTATATATAATATTCATATATGTGCAGCATCTGGCCTACTTCCCGTGTAAGACAGTTTGATGTCCCTTGTGAGCGGTTAGCTTTTGCTTGCAGTTTAGCGAAGCCTCCAGTTGGCCCAGCTAAACAAGGATTACCCACCAATGCACACATGCATGTTAATGTACACTCACACTCAGACACAGAGTGATAACAAGGCCTCACCATCAGCCAGCATGACCACAGTGTGCGTTTAGTGTACGAGGCTGTCACCACACAAATGAGACGTCTTACCTGAGAGGGGTAAGCCTTATGAACAGAAAAGAAAGGTCTGCCCGTTCTTTTGATTTACGCTTTGATTGAGCTTGATCATGAATGAGTACAGACCAAAGAGTGTGCTTGTTCACTTGTTTCCCATCTCATCCTGACACATTAATAGAAAAATAGAGAAGTGACAGACAGCACACCTTACAAAACCCTCACTTACCTACTGATTAAGATAAGATAAGATAACACTTTATTGTCTGGATATTAGTCTTACATTACAAGCTCAGATAGCCTTGCATCCCGATCAAATCACACCCAAAAGACAGACCGTAAAAACAGCTCAAGTTACATTTAAAATCACAGTGAGGAATCACAGTGCATACCTCATGTTGTCATACTGTTATGTATCTGTCTGTATTTGTGTTCCTGAGTGTTAAGAGTACAAATCCATCAACATTACTTTTTCTATTAATATGTTATTTTCCTTCACAATTCTTACTCTTAAGCATTCATTGTGATATATTCAGACTTTTGCAATAGTTAAAAGGATCAAATTGTGATTCATTCAGCAGCCGTATCTGTTACTCTCATGGTTCACTTTGTTTAAATTCTCTTTTATTTTCATCTCCAGACACAGCAGACAGATGTGGTTCTTTTTTCAAAAGTTCTATAAACCCTCCATTTACTGTCTGCCCAGCATCAAAGCACACACAAACAAAGCAAACAAGCAGCTAACAACAAAAATAGAGCTTTAAAAATGTGAATACTGGAAATAATTAGGCAGGTGTCCAGAAACAAAACTCTAAATTCATGTTAATGCTGCTAATTTATAAATAGACCACAGTGAGCTATGCTAACAGAACGTCAATATCAAACTTAAAAACATGGCAATATGTGAATGTCGTATCTGCAATTTCATTGTGTTTAAATTGCTATTAAAAACATTGCTGGAAGAGGATGTTAGCCAAACTACAGCGTCTCAGTGACAGTGAAGAATGCATTAGGAGACTTATACTGTTGGCATGCCGTTTGACACATGAAGAAATAAAATGTCACTTTGAATTATTGATGAAGCTCAGAATGAGTTCTTCCTGCAAAATACAACTCAACTATGTGATTTTCTGTTATTAATGAATTTAAAATACATAGTGAAACATGTTTTCTGTTAATTACGCTTAACTTAGCAGATCACTGAAATCCCCCTTTGTGTGATATCTATCAAAACATATTCAACATTTTCAGAAGAAGTAGAAAACTGCTTTTTATTCCGCTCACACATCTATCTCTGTTTTTTCTTCTTCTTCCTCCTATCTCCCTCGGTCTGCTCATCTCCTCTCCTCCTGACAGATCTTCCACATGACCTATGACTTGGCCAGTGCTGTGATGCGAATTTTCAACCTGATTGGTATGATGCTGCTGCTGTGTCACTGGGATGGCTGTCTTCAGTTCCTCGTTCCCATGCTGCAGGACTTCCCCTCTGACTGCTGGGTCTCCCTCAACAAGATGGTGGTAAGCAAAATCTGCGGTGTGTGTGTGTGTGTGTGTTTGTGAATGTGTGTGTGTGTGTTTATGAATGTGAGTTGGTTGAGATTGAAGGTTTTTTTTTTTTTTAAAGTCATTTCATGTCAGGCAGAAAAATGACTGCAAAAACAGAGTACAAAATGTATCCCCCATGGAGAGAAAAAGGTGTGTTATTTGCAGTTCGGGGAATAGAATTTATTTAAGGTTGAGGCTTCACACACACACACACACACACACACACACACACACACACACAGACGGACACACAAGCACACACACACCCACACTGGACCATCCTCAATTCAACTCTCTCTAGTTAAACCCAGGAGACATGCAAGTGTACAGAAAGCAGAAATGAGGGATAAAAAATGAGCCATTTTCTGCTCATTTAAAGCAGCACTTCATGTAGTCACTTCTTTTGCCATCTCTCTCTCTCTCTCGCTCTCTCTCTCCTTTACTTCTCCTCTCAGATGTCCTTCCTTTTTTTTACCTGGCTGGCAGCTTATGGCCATGTGCTGATTGGCAGACTATTAGAACAAATATTTTTAACACACGCTGGCATGAAAGTTAAACTCTCTAGAGAACAAGTTGTGCAACACTTGAGCTCCATGAAAAACAATTATGTAACCAGACCGTTAATGAAAACTCTTTATTAAAGGTGTGTTAATTTCTCTTGAAACTTTTGACCGACTCACTTGATCAGTCAACCTCTTGAAGCCTAATAGTTCCCTCCAAATGCCTCCCTGAAGCAGATTTTGAACTAGAAAATAATAGCTCATGGAACTCCTGCGTAAGATAATGCCCCAGTTTGGCCACCGTATTCAAAATGTCTGGATCCACCCCGATTCGAAGTGCAACAAATACAAAACTATATATGATATTATTAAAAGAGAATAATCATGGTTACTGAACTGGCCTGGAAATGTTTTACTTATCATTGAATGATTGTGCAGGTGCGCAGGTACACAGATAAGGATTTAAAGTTCACATCAGCATTATCTGGCCTTTTAAAGTAACCTACTAGGTCCCAAAAGATGTCAGTGGATGACTGCTACTTAATGTCGTAGCATCGAAAGGTGTACTGCAAATCATTTTAACAAGTTTGCCAGTTAAACTATTTCCTGAACATCACTTCACTGTTGTTCAGGAAGTTGAGCAGACAAGATAAATTCTCCCTCATGCTTCCTCGTGTGAGCTGTCTGACACTGTTGTTGCTCAGAGATAAGAGCTGTTTTTTTTTCTTTCAGTTTTTGCAAGATGATCGGTGACATTGATGCCTGCCATACGCTCCTGAAGACACTCTGTTTTAGTTTTCTCAGGAACAGATGGATCACACACCCACTGACCCTGTGAGACAACACTGTTGTTTCTCCTGTCCCACCCCTCTTTCTCATTTTATCCCTGGCCATATTTTTCTGTCTCTCTCCCTCTCTTAACACACACATGCACACACGCTTGCGCACACACACTCTCCTCTATCTCTGTCAAGGCCAGTGATAAAAGAGCTACCGCTTACTTATGTTAAAAGAACAATATCCCAGCACACTGTAGTCATACTCTGTCACAAGTAAGAGTCATTTACATTTAACTTCAGTGAGCAGAAGAGTTAGCATAAAAATGCCTCCAGTACCCAAATTTAGCTGATAAGTCCCTTTTAGAACAGTTTTAAAATATCATTGATATAATTTGATGTGCTTTACTTAAATGTTAGCGCTGATCTCATCAGCTCTTGTCTGATATTGATATAGCTCCCGAGAGCAGCAGCCAATTTTTCAGGGCTTCTAGTGTAGCAGGAGGTTACGCCAAAAATCAATCGAAACTATCCAGGCCAGGACTCAGTCATCAATGTTCGCAGTCCAACTCACAACTTGAGAAGAGAGCTAAGTTGGGGCTGAGAGGCAATGTCAAAACCATGAATGTTATATGCAAACATCTGGTTATGTAGAGATCAGCTAAATAGTCATCATAGCTAATATGTCTATGGATTGCATCACAGTCCATGCATTCTGTCTCTTTTGCTCACTAAATGGACGGTTCTTCTGCTTGAAGCCAATGGCCACAGAAACTCTAGTGGAAGATACCACTTGGACTTGTTTTATCAGTAATATAAATGACTTTATCAAAGTACAAATACTTCTAAACTGCAGAGGAGTAAAGGAGAAAATCTGTTACTGTTCAGTCCTGGTGGAGGCTATCGAATGTTGCATGATCACTTTTATCTATAGAATTAAGGAGATAGACGGGATTCACTTTGACTGATAAAAATGCCTTATTTTGGATAGCACTCCGCTTGTATCCTGTCAGGCTTCTGGAGTTGTGCTCTCAGCAACCTGCAATCTTCATTGTAGAAAAATTAATCCAATGCAGAAATGCAAAAAATGCAGTTATTTGTTGTCCAATTGAGTCTGGCTCTAAAGCCAAGGAATCCCCACTAGGTTGTTGTTAAAAGTGTGTGCATCATTTTTTTCTGAGCGAGATGCCACAGTGCCAGGGAGCCCCCCCATGTGGGTGTGGCAGCCTGGTGTTCTGTGCTGTGCTCCCTGTCTCAGGGTAATCAAGGTCAGAGATCCTCTTCAGAGCTGCTGTAAATGAGAGACACAGCGTTAAATGATCCCTCTCCTCATGCTTCTCCTCCAGCTGACTGGCTGTCTGCCTGCGCTAGAAATTTACTGGACTCCAACCTACCTTTCCTGTACATCATCCATGCACTTAGGATATGGATCTGCAACCAGATAAAGAAACAACACGTGATTTATCCACAGAGGGTACTCTCATCTTGCATATGCTTGTCTGTCCATATAAAATAGTAAATAATCCAAACATAGGCTGTTTTCAACTCTTTTGCTTCCTGTAATGCATTCAGCGTCATGCTTTAAAGCACTCTCTACTCTTCAAAACAAAATGTGTGACTTGTAAAACACATGCATGCAGCAGACAGTGATTTCAACTTAAGGCTGAATAATCATGCTTCTACAGTAGACTGATCAAGAAAACAAATCATTGTTTCTGTTTTTGTGTGGGTTTTTTTTTCATGGATGACGGGTATTTTTTCCCATCTACCACAGCCTGATTGACTTTTGGATTAATAGAGTTTTAAAAAAAAAGCTTTTCTCTCTCATCCTCTCAACTTTGCTACCGTTAGTCTGAGCTTTGGTCATGTAAGATTAGGCAGATAAATTACATTTTACAGTTGGAAAGAAATGCCTTCATTGTGATAGTACACTAGTTTTTCTTGTATCCATGCATGTGTACTGTACTGTGCATGTAAACACAGATGCTTTTCATGAACCCCCCCCCCCCCCCCCCCCCCCCCGCTCTGAAGGTTAATAGAGACATTCTTAATTCATTCAATTACTGAAGTGATCTAAATTACGGGGAGGCCTGCCAGAGCCAAGAGTAATAGATTGTTATTGAGTGAGATATTTGTTTGAAGGTGTGGGTGTGTTTGTGAATGAGTGACAACTGCCCTTTATGATCCAACAGCTTGTTTCAATACTAATTGGAAACATGTGCTGACAACGTGTAACACACCATTAATATATTCAATTCACAGATTTGGACTAGACGTCACAGTTACATCACGGCAGTTGTGCGGGCATCGTGGTGGCAGAAAAACTGCGAAAGCAAGTAGCGCACAGAGAAGCTGTACTTAAAGTGATTTACATGGTTCTAACACACATTGAACAATCAATTAAATCATTAACAAAGAGTTACACTACCCCATCCATAAAATTGCCGTCAGTACAGTATGTATTTTTTTAACTGGTTTATGATAGCCCCGTCTATGTCCTTTCCACAGACAACTCTTGTACATGTCAAAGTGGCTAAATGTAGTCATCTACAAGCTAAATGGTTTTCTGCTAATAGCTAACTGAACATATTTTGGAGGAGTTTAGTATAAAATATTTATAACAAACATCTGGTTAGAGGGATCCTGTTCCTCAAAACTTCTCCACTGTTATGTCCTCTGTACAATACAGCTATAGTGGATTGAACCAACAATTAAACCTGTTATTTATCTATTAGATAACTGGGAATTTGTGTCTTTACATTGCTATGCTTCTGTTGTACTAATTATGATTAAGAGGATTCTATTTCACTTCCAACAAAGTCGACTGAAAACTCACAGGTGCCAGCTCGGTCAAGTATCCATAAACCAGACTGATGAAAATTCAACATTTAGATCTGTACACTAAGCCTACAATGTCTAAAACACTATTGATTCACTAGATACATTGTAACATATTTACTGGATCAGATGTTTCACCGTCTCTTTATAATTTATTAGATGTTCAATTCAAGAGAAAGAAGAGAAAAAGTGATTGTAACTTACTTCAAGATGCTGCTACAATTTTAAATCACTTCCATCTATTTAAAAGGAACAAATATGAGCCAAACAATATCTTTTAAAAGGCTGCTACTCATATTAAAAGAAAAAAATAGCATAATTCCTAATTTTGAGTAAAAGCTAGAGAAGTACTTTAGGGAAATTTCTGGTGGACGGATAGTTTGAAGAAGCCTTTTGGAGGTGATGTGAAACGTCCAGTTGCCTTCGGATCAAGCTTTGAATCATCCAGCAAAACATTCAACCAAGTAGTCTATTATTTTTAGTTCAACACATCCTCCAACTTAAGTTAATGTGTCAGTTCTCCTCTAACCAAGCAGAAAATTTCAACCAATGCTAACAGGTGGAGGTAACTTTAAATGTCAGTTTTCTTATTTGATATTGTAAACTCATTCCATCAAACCCCAAGCCATCTTGTAACGCCCTATTTGGTTTTAAATAATGAAAACAAACACACAAACCCTCTGCATCTAAATAATACATCTTAACATTGCTAACGATAGCTTTTTATATATGTAAGTGTCAGCAATCCAAACCCCCAGTGTTAGTTTGAAATGTTCAGAGACAGACAGAACCATGTCAAAAAAACTTACAGTAGCATGACTAACACACACATAGACACACGTTCAAACACGAAACACACACATTCTATGCTTACGTAGTCATGAATCATAATTGTCTTATACTCCCTTTGTGTTCCTAGCTAAATGTATTATGTACAATTAGCCATCACCCTCACAACCCAGTGAAGAGCGATTGCAGATAAAATGAACACAACAGCTAATTTAATTTCTTTCCTCTATCTCCCCCCCCTCACACTGGTTGGTATCTCTGTAGAATGAGTTTATTCTGTTACTTTGAAGGCTGTCATTTTTAATAGAAAGGGGCAGCTGTACACTGTGTCTTTTCAGCTAATATCTCAAACTTAAACACATCAAGTTACAGCCGGTCAGGATGTGACTGTCTCTGGGGGTCCAAGAAAACGTACCAAAAAAAAAACATGCGTATCTGCTTTCTAGCAAAGCGTTGACGTAAATTAAAAGATTATCCACTTATTTGCCCTAATAAAGCTCTGAAAGGAGCTGGTGAGCTTGGTTTAGCATCACGAATAGAAACAGGAAGAATCAGCTAGCTTGGCAACCAATGATTCTGTTATGTTAATCTCCCTGGCTATGATTCAACCTAGTTTTGGATAAAAACTGTTGCAAATGTTAGTGTTTCTGTCTGTTACAGAGTGAGACAGACACATGCAGCCATGTGTAAGACAGTCTTTATTCTGTGCCTGAGCTTTGGGCTAGGGCCTCCTACTCCAGCAGTTTACCCATCCGAAATGTGGCCGTCATGCTAATAGCTTACTGGAGGGATTCAGCTCCAGGTCTGTTAACCACCCGGGGCAGCGGGGATGAGGTGCAGTCTGAGGCTGGAGAGTTATTAAATGTTCTCTTAGGGTTTGTTGGAAATATGGAAATGTCTTAAGGGCTGGGAATGATAGTGAAACAAGGACTGCATTAACTAGGCTACTGCGAATAGAAATGGACAAAGCGGAAGAGAAAGAGTTCATAATCTTAAGAGGCTTCAATCAGTCGTCATATTGTTCTGTCTTTTCTCAAAGATTACGAGGTCCAGCTTATCTACTTAAACAAATACAGACAACAGATCCAGCTGACAGCTCAAAACGGAAATGAAACTGAAGCCAGCCTCGTGCAGCAGGAAAACAATAACACTAAAGCAGTGGTGTCAGTCTGTGTGCCTTTAAAATCTCAATGTTGATTCTCGCTCTTGATGTGAACAACTTCAAAACACACATTTTTCAAACATTTAATAGCAGCCTGTTTTGACCAGCATGTCCTCTTTCACCTCCTCTAAATAAACAACTAAATCTGAATCTCAAATGAAATGCAAATAACCCTGGAAAAAATACAAATGAGTTGCAACCAGTCAATCAGTGACTGAAACAGCACTCATCCCAGAGAGGGACAAGAGGAGTGTCAGATGATACAGACTCACGCACACACACAGTGGTAAACTCTGGACAGTGTGTGAACCACAGCTGCTTAAGGGGAGGATGTGAGGTTCAGCCGCCTGTGGAGGACTTACTGATGAGTCGAACACAGGAGAATTAGGGTTGACTGAGTGTGTGAGCACCAATCAAAGGCAGACAGGAGGAGGCAGATGTACAGGCTCCTCATTAAACACAAGTTTTTTTCCCCCCTTCCCCTTCTGCTCTGCCAAGACGAGGCTAGCCTGCTTAGTGATGATGAGGCTCTCTGCCAAACCCCGAAACAATCACCAGACACAGAGCTGTATCTACTTCACCAGGAATATCTAACTCGTTTGCCCTCTTATTCATAATTAACTCACTTTCACCTCTTCTGACAAACTCCAACTTCTTGAAATTTTCTTTGCAGTGTGCTTCAACAGTTCCCCTTTTGCAGAGGTCATCAGGTCAATATTACCGTGGCATAAAGGAAAAATGATGAAGAGGAACTCGTCTAGATGGACAGAATAACTTTAGGTTAAGAAATGAACCCCGGTTCTCTGAAACATGATTGAGGTATCTCACTATGGGACACGCCCCTCGCGCTGTCCCCAGAAGCAATATTATATTACGCCAGTCTGCTCTCCAGAGGAGGGACTTCCTCCTCTTATAAAAGCACGACGTAACGTCACTTCTTCAGTCTTGGCAAACACACCTCTTCCTCGCTCCAGGCAAGGAGGGTGGTCTGGTGAGATACCTCACTCATGTTTCAGAGAACTGGGGTTCATTTCTCAACCTAAACTTCTCTTTCAACATTTGTTTCGGTATCTTACTCCCGTATTGCCAGACAGGCTTACCTCGAAGACCGGTAAAGATAGTTAAACAAGCATATTATGCACGCTTACGCTCAGCACTGAATGAGACAGTGTGTGCGCAGTCACATCAAGCTTGTAGAATCTGGAGAAAGCGTGAGGCGTTGCCCAGCTGGCAGCCGCACAAAAAAATCTCCTCAACAGTTACACCCTGAAACAGAGCCCATGACGTGGCCATACCACGAGTAGAATGAGCCCGCAGACCCGCCGGGGCCTGTATGCCCTTACTGTCATAAGCCATGGCAATTGCCCCCACGATCCAGTGTGATAGCCTCTGTTTCGTGAAAGGTTTCCCCAAATGCGCTGTCGCCCATGACACAAACAACTGTTCCGGTTTCCTGAATCCAGCTGTTTTTGCCACGTACGTGCGTAACGCTTGCACCAGGAAAAGCATATTCAGCTGCTCCTGCTCTTGTGTGGCGAACAGAGGAGGATTAAAGGCAGACAGCTGAATAGGGCGGTATGACAGCACCGGGTTCAATATTTTAGGCACAAAAGCGGAATTAGGTTTCAATAAAACCTTGGAATCCCCCATTTGAAACTGCATGGATGACGGATTTACCGACAGCACATGGATATCACTCACACGTTTCGCCGAGGCCAGTGCGCGTAAAAAGGCTGTTTTAAAGGAGAGTAATTTCAGCTCTACCTGTTGCAACGGCTCAAAAGGTCGCACTCCTTTCATAAATTGAAATATGAGAGGATGTTGACCTGTTGACATGCGACAAACCGATATTGCGGCTAATACACTTTGACAGTGGAGAAGGCCAAGCCCTTACCCAGCAGCTCCTGAACGAATGTCAAGACATCCAACAACGAACTCTGGAAGGCAACCGCCGCGGCTTTTACGCACCAGTCATCAAACGCACGCCATTTGCCATCATAAGCACAATGTGTAGATGATGCTCTGGCGCCATGAATAATTGCAATTATGCTTTGCGGAAGCAGTTAAATTTAACCTTTCATGGGCCAAGCTCACAGAGCCATGCGCTCTGGGTAGGGATGGAAGATCTCTCCATGTGCCTGTGACAGGAGATCCCTGCAGAGAGGCAGAGGCCACGGAGGTCCCCAAAGCATTTGAAATATCTCCGCTAACCAGTGTTTCCCCGCCCAGCGGGGAGGTACCAGAATCAGAGAGAGACCCCGTTCCCGCACTCTGGCAAGAGTAGGAGTGATCAGCTCTAATGGGGGAAAAGCGTATAGGAGGACATGCAGCCACTCGTGCACTAAAGCATCCAGTCCCATCGGAGCATGTTGACCGGTCAGGGAATAAAACAGCGGGCACTGAGCATTTTCCTCTGATGCAAAGAGGTTTATCTCCGCTCGACCGTCCATATCCATCATCCATATCTGAGCCACCACTTCGCTGTGGAAATTCCAGTCCTTGTAGCGAGGGTTGCCTCTGGACATTAGATCCGCATCTGTTCAATATTCCTGGCACATGGGTAGCTCTCAGAGACAGGCAAAAGCTGCTCCACATAATAAGTCTGCGTGCTAATGTGTGCAGATGACGTGAGTGCAGTCCCCCTTGTGTGTTTATATACGCCACCACCGTGGTGTTGTCCGTCCTGACCAACACATTCTGCCCTCTTAGAAGGGGCAGAAAATGTTTCACAGCCAGATAGACAGGCTGGAGTTCCAGGTAGTTTATATGAAACATCTGCATCTGTAAGCTCCATATGCCGTTCACAATCCTGCCCTCGTGAGTGGCTCCCCAGCCCGTACGGGAGGCATCTGTGGTAACAACTTTTCTTGTTAGGATCGTTCCCATGGAAACGCCTGTAGTCAGAAAAGCCGTGCGTCTCCAGGGGCGCAGTGCCAGGACGCACGCCAAGGAGATCAACTTGCCGATGGCAGTGGTGTGTGGGGCTCAATCTTAGTGACGCAACCCACTGCTGAAATGGTCTCATGTATAGGCGGCCGAGAGAGATGACAGTCAGTGCCGACGCCATCAATCCCAGCAGCCTGAGACAAAGTTTGAATTTTAGCATCGCCCCTCTGTGAAAAAGTGCCAGACAAGCCTGAAAGGCTTTCACCCTTTCCACAGATAGGCGTGCTTTTAGTGTGGCTGAGTCCAGCGACAAGCCTATGAATGTGATGTTTTGAGTTGGGGACAAAACACTCTTTTCCCGGTTAATTGTAAAACCCAGGGCTGCCAGATATGACGTGAGCAGTCTGATCTGTGCCTGAGTCTGTGCCGCCAGAAGCCAGTCGTCTATGTATGTTGCGAGGCACATTCCCTTTTCCCTCAGGGGTGCAATAGCCGCCTCAGTACATTTTACGAATACCCGCGGGCTCAGAGAAAGTCCGAATGGGAGCACCCGGTATTCATACGTTATGCCACGGAAAGCGAATCTTAGATACTTTCTGTTAGGGGGATATATATGGATATGGAAATAGGCGTCCTTTAGATCTATTGAAGCAAACCAGTCTCCATGACGCACGAAGCGCATTAGAGCTGTGTGCGTCAGCATCCTGATCTTGTACTTCCTCATGTACTCGTTCAGAGCGCGCAGATCTAATATCAGCCGCAGACCTCCCCCTTTTTCGGAACCAGAAAATACCTTGAATAGAAGCTGTTCTGACACTGTTCTAACGTTACTTTCTGAATAGCCCCCTTGTTTAGCAGGGAGGCAATTTCCTCCTGCAAAACTTGAGCTTTTTCTCCCTGTGCAGACGACTGCAGTATCCCGTTGTAACGGGGTGGAGTGCATGCAAACTGGAGCCTGTAGCCTTTGGTTACAGTCTTTAATACCAGCCCTCGGCCTGTGGCCTGGATGCGCTTAAGAAAACATGTTTTATTAAATTTTTTACATGAGAGGGAAGACACTGGTGTGTGTTTTGGTACTGGTGTGTGCTTGTGGGACTCGGCTGGAGCTCGGCACTCCCTGCAAGTCCGACCTTCCTCCTCTTCATACGGCTGCGAACTGTGAGAGCCGTCATGGCCTCTGCGCGCCTCTTGAAGAGCCTGGAACATGCCTCTCCGAACATTTTTTGGAACAGAACATTTTCTGAGTGGGACGGGGCGAGCGTCTGGCTGAGCCCGCTGTCCCACCTGTCCGACAGCGCATTAGGTAGCGCGTCGCTTCTTCTTTGCCCCCAGAGTGATAGGGCCGCTCACCTGGTCCCTTGGCGTCACACTGGTAGCGAAAGGCTTCTTAGCCCAAGAACCCTTTAGCTCAGGCAGTTTGCTCTGGCTTCGGCCGCTTGTCTGAGGCTGAGGCTGGCGTTTGGGAATGCGGTAAGCTGGTCTCGCTACTGCGGTGCTACAGGAGTTTGAGAGGGTGGCACTTTTCTGGGGAGACACAGCTGCAGTGCTTCGCCCTCCTTTTTCTTTTCCTCGCAGCGTTTCTGCATCGTGGCTACCGCTGGGCCGAATAAGCCTTTCTGGTCCACAGCTGGGTCTTCTCCTTGTGAGAGAGGCTGGACAGGTTGAGCCATCTCGGTCTCTCCTGAGAGACCATCAGAGCCATAGCTCTCCCGGAGGTCTGTACAGCGCACCTGTGAAGACGCAGCCAGAGGTCCGTAATCACACACAATTCGTCCCACACAGCCGGGGTGGGAGAGGTTGCCATGTCGTCCTCTAACTCCGCCTGGTAGGCTAGTAGAAGTGACGATGCGTTCAGGGCCCTCACCAACATCGCCACTGCCTTATAGCCTTTCTCAGTCAGTGAAGATTGGAAACAATCGGCTTTAGAAGGCAGGGAGATTTATCGGGGTCGGCTAACGGGGCTAAGGCGTCGAGCTGCTCTCCCTAGCTAGCGGTAGTGCCCAGAGGGATGGCATCACCCTGGGAGCTCTCTGAAATCTCCTGATGTGGTAGCGTGGATACCCCCATCATGGGATCCTCAGTCGACGGGCTAGCTTGGCGTGCTAGCCTGCGTCGCTGAGTTTTCAGTGAAAAACGAGCACAATATTCACAAGTAGCCTGGGGTGTCAGTGCGTCCTGGGCGTGTTGCAGCCCGAGGCACGCACTACATACAGAGTGGGTGCCTGCCCCGGCTATCTTGTTACCACATGTACACAACCTGGCCGGCAGCTTGTCCTTTTCCATGGTGAGAAAAAGTTTAAGCACCGAGTCTGGAATGCTCCGTCAATAAAAGCTGAGAGGCGAGAAGCAGTTAGTATGGTGGTTAACTGTGGCAGCTACTGTTTGGGAACAGACCAGCTACTGTCTCAGTTGACTTGTGCAGCTTAAAGGTGGTGTTCGGCGACTGAGGGGTTAACTCGCTCTGTGAACAGTTTTAGCTAGCCTGTCAGCTACACCTGCCGTCTGAGAGGTTGCTTCTAAGCGAGAAGAGGTTTAAGACTGAAGAAGTGACGTTACGTCGCGCTTTTATAAGAGGAGGAAGTTCTTCTGGGGACAGCACGAGGGGCGTGTCCCATAGCGAGATACCAAAACGAATGTTGAAAGAGAACCTTGATTTACCTTTTCACCTACTGAATATTATTTGCCATTATTTAAAAAAAAAAAAATGTGTCTGCTTGCTCCTTCTCCCTTCTGTCTCTCCCTACAGAACGACTCGTGGAGTGAGCTCTACTCCTTCGCCCTGTTCAAGGCCATGAGCCACATGCTATGCATTGGATATGGAAGACAAGCCCCAGAGAGCATGTCGGACATCTGGCTGACCATGCTCAGTATGATTGTCGGAGCCACCTGCTACGCCATGTTCATCGGCCATGCGACTGCACTCATCCAGTCTCTGGACTCCTCCAGACGGCAATACCAAGAAAAGGTGAGGATCTATCCTGAGTTCATTAAGGGACATTTATTGCTTCAATGAAGCAGTTAACTGAAACTTAAGACTTATACTTCTGCTTTGAACCTATACACCTTATATACACATATAGGCAGGTTTGCATAGCCCTGTAGCTACGGAGAAGCCTACGTACATAGCTCAACGTGCACCTCCTCAAAAATGTAACTACGCATCAAAACGACTGATTAGACTGCTGAATAGTATCGTATTTGCTGCATTTAAAATATTTCTGCTATCTGCACTTCAAATTCTGCAGAAGGGAGAACGCTACAATTCAGTATAATCAACTGCTGCTCAATATTCATCAGCTCCAACTCCAACATATTATGTCGGTTTCAGTCGCCATGGTTTCATGTACCCAAACAATCCGAGAATTTGGCAAAATTGAAAACTGGCTATATGACAACCAAAGAAATCGGACTGCCAACCAGCGTTTGTAGGCAGAGTTTTGCAGAGCTATGCAGACACACCAACAAACAAGTATGTAATACTCATGATGGTGCAGGCCACTAAGTTATGGTGTACATTCGACGCAGATGTATGCACCAGGCTTCAGACACTAAGTTAATAAATCAAGCCAAGGTTGCCATAATGTCTCTCTCTACCAAGACAACAATCCCTCTCTAAAAACTTTAAGTTGTATATTCTGTGTGTGCTGGATCAGGCTTCCTGAAAAGAGATACTGCTGATTATTGGCCATAATTATTTGCAAATAGGGCAGACCAACACTGTTGTACTGTTTGAGTACACTAGTACACAGGCTACTGTTAGCTGATAGAGAAAGATTGATTGTTTTACTGGAGTCTATTTTTGGATCACTGGTGAAATACACCAAAGGGGATAGCCAGAGGCTTGCCTTACTCACACCCAGGTGGCCTCTCTGTCTAGCGCCTGGCAAGATGCCATGAAGAGATTTAATCACCAGTGCTTGTCCTCTGAAACAATGTGGATAAGGTTATCAGATTTGATATAAACAGAGGAGGTTTGCACATTTGATTCCAACACTCTTTGATAGGAACAGCATCTGTTCCATTAGTTCAATATTCATGGCTGCAGCTCGCTGGGCCTCAGCCTGTTTGTCATCTGCGTAAAACAGCAGATCAAAGCTTCTGGTGTCTGCAGGCCAGGGAGGGAGCACGCTCCTGCTTTATAAGGTCAGGATGTCAGCGGTGCTTTTGTCTTGTCTAGCTTCCTTAGATCCTGGCTGATGTGGACGTGTCTTATGCTATCTATCACTCGAACACATGCATGCAGACACGCACATACACATCAGAGTGATCAGTCAAGCTTTGTTGTTTAGTTGGAGCCTCTGGCCAATGTTTAGAACAAAGGCTTATCAGGTTCTCATCAAACTGTTTTCTACATTAGCATGACGTGTTCTTCTTATTTTGCTCTTGTGAGTCTTGTGGCTTGGTTGTGCATCATGATTGAGAGACCATTTTAGTGATTCATTTTGAGGTCATGATGACAATAAAATTCCATATTAATGAAGTGGCATTTAAAACAGACCAACTCTCCTGTGGGAGAAGTTGTGGTGCTATTTAAAAAGTAATGAACCAACTGTATTGATGTGCCATATTCACGAGCATGGTAAAAGCTGCAGGGGATGTGTCAGTATAACCAATAGATCGGGGATACACCAACCATATTCACCAAGTATCCTGAATTCTTCATATACCTGGGTATGGTGGATGTGTGCAAGCAACATCTTGATGTTATGTGACTCCAGTTTCACCTCAGTGTTGAAGTGGTCCATTGGCTTTTCCAACTGTTTAAAAACATTAGGAATTTGAAAGAACAAAAAAAGGAAGCCGGGGTAATCCATGCAGTGATGATGCTTTTCAGTCAGCAGCCTCAGATCTGCAGACTACCCTGCATACAGATATCTCTAATTCAGCACCATCTTTGAATATATCAGAAGATTAACTCTCAGGGGTGCTTTGAAACAATCAGTGTTTTCTATTTTTAGCCCATGTGTGGTGTTTTATATTCTGTACTGTTTTGTTTTTCGTAATTTTTTCCATTATACGGAGTCCAAAAGTTAAAAAAAAAATCTTGTGTACACAAGACATCAACTTCTGTGCAAAAGTTAATATCTTGTGTGCACAAGATATTAACTTGTGCATAGTTAATATATTGTCCATACCATTATATTTCCTGTAAATAACTTTTTTTTTTTACTTTGAATGGTTTATTGCTATCTTCAAAGTGTATCATTTATCCTGCGAAAAGGGTGTGAAGTGAATTTGTCTTTTTTTTTAGAAAGTGCAGCTTGTAATGTGCAGTGACTCTATCCTGGAGTCTGTTCTGTGTCATTAATGTGTAGCTGCACTCTGTCACTATGGTCTCATTCTCTTCCTCTTTCATGATGCAAACTCATAAAATAATAAACACAGTGGCAACACAACTTATCCAATATGCCGTCCTGCTCCGGTGCCTCCTGACTGTTTGTTCTTCATTAACCACTGAACTTGCAGTTCACAGTAAGTCATGTCATCAGATAACAGGCTACAGAGCTATGGCTGGAAGTCGCCTCTGGTACAAAACAGATTCTTTGTTTGAGATAGTGTAAATGTTATTGACAGCATGCTATGGTAGTGACATAAGACAGAGTAAACAGTTTGTATCAGCGTTAGGACAGAAGTGTCATAATAGCTCACGCGTTCAGCATCTTCCCCCGGCTGCACAGACTTTAGAGAGTGGTGTGGAGTCAAACTGTTAACTGTGAGTTCTGGAGGTAAAGCATGCTGGTACTTATTCTGCTCTATGAGGATGAGTAGCTGTGTGTTTCATAGGCAATCGGAGAAACGGATCACAATCGATCCGTGATCTGTCTGGATCAACCTCTATTATTTGACCATAATGTGATCTGCAGATCGATTGAGAATTCATCATCACGGTGCAAAATAAATGTTCTGCCCCTAAATCCCTGTACAGCCTATAAAAGGATAGTTTGAAAATTGGAGATATAGTCCCTTAATGCATGCATACTCTCTATCTGGTATTTAGTTTTGGGCAACATGCTCCATGCATTTCTGTATGGAGATGCATTGCGATTCAGTGTGCTGTTAAAATGCACAGTTATGTCATGGCTAAGTTAAGGAGAAGAAATGTTGTATTATAAAGGGTTTTTATTCCCTCCGATCCGATTCATGACACAAATCTGTGATATTATCTGGACCTTGAGGTTTGTGCTCTGTTGCTGCTAACATGGTACATTGTTGATGGTCACGTTTGACTTTTTGGGTTTGGTCGATGTTCACTCGATATCTACAAATGGTATGTTACTATAGTAAAAGCTCAGGGGACTGGGGCCTTCATAACGTGTTGCTCCACAACACTCCTCCATTCTACATCCCTCCATCCCTCTTCGGCTGCTTCTGTCCATTTGCCCTTGACTGTTGGGCAATACACCATCTGCCTGTGGATACTGAACATGGACTGAGGGCATTAGCCATTATGTAACTGTGCTCCTGTAACTCCTCCTCCATCACTTCCTCCCCCACTAAATCAATAGAGTGAGTGTCTGCGAGGAGGGAGCTGTGACCCCATGAGGCTTTTCGGCGGTGAGACCCGGTCCAAAGAGCACTGCCATATCAAATGAAACTTAGGAGACAGTTTTGTGTTATGTAATATGTGGGTTATTATTTAAAAACTACAACTATAAGTTAAATAGAAAAAAAGAAAGCGTCACAACAAACTCAACTGCAATGAAGTCAACTTTTCTAACTTTTGTGTTTTGGCCAAGCCAGCTTTGTGATGGCAAAATGACAGGTGAAAATTTAGAAAATGCACTCTCCACACGTTGCGCTTTCACAATGCCATAACGCAATGTGGATTCACAGACTGGGACACCGGTATTTGACCGTTGAATCAATATGAACGCACCAAGAAGTTACTCTGGAGGAGCTTCGTTGCAGCGTTGTTGCAGAACTGCACTTTGAAAATGGCTTATAATGCATTTTCAGCCTAATAGTCTCTTAATGAAGATTTTATTATTGTGTTCAAAGTCATTGTGTCGAGTTTGTTCGACATGTAATTTTGGGCAAAGCTTATCTGCTTTTCTTTTACATCATTTATTTATTTTATATAATCAGTGGCGCTGGTAGGATTTAATGTAACTATTCCTGGCATGTAGGACTCTTTTATCTCCAAAGTTCCCATGCACACATTAGCTATCAAAGTGACTAGACAACAGAGAGAAAAGGCAGCGTACTAACACTAACCAAAACTCAGATTTACCAGAAGTATCCAGACAACTGGCTTTAAAAAAACAACTGCCTGCTTGATTTTTGGAGCGCCAACTGTAGTATTATCCGATTTTAGAGCTAGTCCAGAAGAGCATGAAATAAGTGGGCTTGAGTCTATCCTGCAACACATTTTGGCCATAACATGTATACACAGTGCGTACAGGACTGTAATTAATATGTTTTAAAATAGAATATTTTTTTCGGTTTCTCAATGCTATCATTGTGACACACATGGAAAAAAAACACATGTAGTGAGTGCATGTCTGCATGCTTGTGCGTGCCTGAAAGGATGATAATGTATGCAAATGTATGTGTTAATGTGTGTATTCCTGTCGTCCCTCTTCTGTCAATGAACTAAATAAGTCTGAAGTCAAATTAGGTTCTATACACTAAGGACATAGCACACACACACACACACATAAAACATACACACCACACACACACACACACACACACACACACACACACACACACACACATACACACACACACATAGATATAAGACTTGTCACATCGTGATCCCTGACGTTCAGTGACATGGCCCATTAATACAAGGACCAATTCAATTTCTCCCTCTCCTCTGTGGCAGCTTACAGTGACAGCCATGCATCATGCTTGCAAGCCACCAACAAGGGGCTTTATGTCCCATAAAAAATACCCCACACTGCCCTGCCTCCTTAACTAAGTCCACAGGCTGAGCGGGACAGATTGGGTTCAGGAAATGTAGAGACTTGAATGGTAATTGTAAAAATTCAATTTGAGGATTTTGCTCATGTATACGGGTTCTAAATATATATGTATCTGTGCGTGTGTGTGTATTTGAGTGTTACAGAGTCAAAGCGTTAACTGACAGTGCTTGACATCCATCATGTCCCCCATCGCTGTCTCTGTAGTTTTTATGCTGATAAAAAAAACGAACACAACCTTGTGGAAACACAACATGCATTATGGATTTCATATTTTCTTTACATTTTCCTCTTGAGAGAAGTTGTTGAATAAATTTAGGCTTTGCTTGAAATGTGTGTATATGTTATCTTAACCGTGCGGCGTGGACTCTCACTCCGTCACGCTGACTCTGAGTGACATGGTCACTAATCTAAGTTAATGCTGAGAAAATCGGAGTCAATAAAACTCCACTGAACTCCTTCGACGGCCACTTTTAAAGAAGTGAGGGAATGAGAGGCCTAGAGTGAGAGAGTTGTCACGTCAGTTTAATTGAGACTGCCATAGTCTGAATCCTGAGGCAGGAAGCACTTAATACGAGTCTCCCGATTTATCCCCATGCTCGACTGAATGAGCCGGATATTCTGTAAATCGGCTGCATCTCTATTCTTACTGACCCGCGACAAATTGGGAGGGAATTGGTTAAGTTTAAGTGGAATGCCTGATGTTCTTTTCGTCTTTTATTGTAGCGAGGTCCAAAATAAATACATAACCACTTGAGAGAAAAAAAATTATAATTCTAAAATATGTGAGAAGATGGTTGAGAAAAACAGCTTGTAAGGTTTTCAAATAGAGCTGTCATGATCTCTATTTACAGCTTCTGTCTCTATACAGAATATATAGGCAAGTGACATGATTTTGTATGCAGGAAGTGTTCTGTTTGTAGTGTGAGGACTATCATCTATTAGAATTTCAGAATGCGTTAGCTGTAACAGCCTGGAGAGCAAAAGAGGTAGAACTCATTAGTCACTTCACAACTTATTCCAAGTTACTCCCCAACATCTTGCTTGGCAAACTGCTTGTTGGACAAAGACATGAAGAGAGAGACAGGAAAATTAAGTCTTGGCTGGAGGTCTTTCATCTCTAACAACGACTCCAAGAGATTATGTCATTGTAGGACCATAGCCAATGGGGTTCCCAAAATGTAAATTAAGATTGAGATTAGAATTGGTTGGATTAAGAAAGAAAAGGGATGTAGTAAATTGTTAAACAGATGTCATTTCTTTATGTTGACAGTTACAGGAAGTGGTCCCCTCAGGTCTCCCATGAATCATATTCAATGTTGTGCTGCACTGTATGTATGTAGTGTGTATTCATGCAGTGCATGCGTCAAAGATTGACAAAGAGTTAGAGAACATTTGGGGGAAAGCTAATTTATTGATAGCGGGTTTAAAGTATTCTTAATATAAATTAAAAAATCCTCTAATTGACTTAAAGGTGCACTATGGAGATTTGGTAGTGACATTTGAAAGTTGGAGAAGTGAAACAATTCTGTGCTATATTTTCTGGACTGAATACACAAAAAGTTTCACTGTTGCGGGCCCCCACAATAGCTTATCGCGTAGCATTTTATCTTCAAACACATTTCTCTACCAAAACTCCATAGTGCACCTTTAATCTTCTGCAAAATTGTGATTTATTTTTTAAACTTTACTGGAATTTAAAAAAAAAACACAATTCAGTGCCTCATATCACAACAGCGACATGCCCTGGTTCACAGCTAAACTCAGACGGTTAAGGCAGAAAAAGGAGGAGGCATTCAGGAGCGGGGACAGGGAGAGTTTTAAAAAGGCTAAATACACCTTCAACAGGGCGGTGAGAGATGCCAAGCGTCTCTACTCTGAGAAACAGCAGTTCTCAGATGCTAGCTCAGTGTGGAAAGGGCTCCGTCAGCTCACCAGCTACAAGCCTAGAACCCCCCACTCTGCAAGTGACCTGGCCAACAACCTGAACGAGTTCTACTGTCATTTTGAAAGACAATGGGACAGCCCGGAAACCAACGACTCCACTCCACAACTCCCCTCCCTCACCACAGCAGGGATTCAGGACCCTCAACGACTGTCCGCCCCAACAGCCCTCTCTCCCCACAATCCAGCGACACCTCTTACAGTCACTGAAAGAGATGTTAGTAAGATCTTTAAGAGACAGAACCCCCGCAAAGCAGCTAGACCAGACTCTGTCTCTCCCTCCACCCTGAAGCACTGTGCTGATCAGCTGTCTCCAGTCTTTACAGACATTTTTAACAGCTCATTGGAGGCATGCCATGTGCCAGCCTGCTTCAAGTCCTCCACCATCATCCCTGTCCCCAAAAAGCCAAGGACCACAGGACTTAATGACTTCAGACCCGTCGCCCTGACCTCTGTGGTGATGAAGTCTTTTGAGCGCCTTGTGCTCTCCCACCTCGAAGACATCACAGACCCTCTCCTGGACCCCCTGCAGTTTGCCTACAGAACCAACAGGTCTGTGGATGATGCTGTCAACCTGGCCCTCCACCTCATCCTCAAGCATCTGGACTCAGCAGGATCCTGTTTGTGGATTTCAGCTCTGCTTTCAATACAATAATCCCGGACAGCAGAGGATGTACTTCCTGCAGCAGCTGAAGAAGTTCAACCTGCCAAAGACCATGCTGGTTCACTTCTACACTGCCATCATTGAGTCCATCCTCTCCTCCTCCATCACAGTGTGGTACGCTGCAGTCACAGTAAAGGACAAGTGCAGGCTGCAGCGCATCATCCGCTCTGCAGAGAGGGTGATTGGCTGCAATCTACCATCTCTCCACGACCTGTACACCTCCAGGACCCCGAGGCGTGCAGGGAAGATTGTGGCCGACCCCTCTCACCCCCTGGACTGTTCGAGACTCTCCCCTCTGGCAAGAGGCTGCGGTCCATCAAGACCAAAACCTCTCGCCACAAGAACAGTTTCTTCCCCTCTGCTGTCAGCCTGATGAACAATATCCCTGCCCTCCCCATTCCCCCCTCCTCCCACATAACCCAGACTCTCATCAGCCCCACAGTCAGAAAAGCATCAAAGTAATGTGAATGCTGAACTGTTCTTTATGCGTTACATTAACGCCCACTGGACTTTAAAAATGTATCTTCCTTACATGCACTCTGTGAGTAGTTACACACACTAAGATTTTTTTTTCTCATAGTCCACTGCACAGCTCCTACATTGCACCTTTTGTACATTTTGTGTTTTATATTTTTATTTTTTATATTTGATATTTTACATTTTTAAATTCTATTTTATATATTGTAATAGCTTCTTATACTGTATTATTTAAGTTGTTGCTAGTTCTGCTTTATTTCCCTGTTAATTGTTTAGCACCAATACATCAAGTCAAATTCCTTGTATGCGTAAATGTACTTGGCAATAAACCCCGATTCTGATTCTGATTCTGATTCTGATTCTGATTCTGATTCTGATATGATGGTGAAAATCCCCTCGAGGGCCACAATATTAATGGTGTCCTTACCTGACAGCCAGTCTGCACTGTATTAAAGATACTGTGATTTGCTGTGTCACCCAAGCCACCAGGGTCAAGCCTCCATTTTGTTCTGGAACCCATATGTCACCTTACAGTGTGACAAAATGTAATTTGCTCGACATCATACCCAAAGCATGTGTCATGGACTGTTACAGTCAAGGTCACTGTTAGCGGCCCTCTGCTTCCCCATACATGGTGTGTCCTCATGATTTGTGATATCAGGTCATGAGTCACCGGCAGGAAGGTGAAGGCACTTTAAAGATTAACAAATTCCTCTTGATACATGTAGTACGTATACTCAGAGGCTGCTGAAGATCATCCTTTGTTTTACTCACTGCCCTGTTTTTGCACCCCAACAAGATTCTGTGGTATAAAATTAATAAAATGTGTCATGAATGCCTGGAGAAAGAAGCTACTGTCAGGTGTTTAATTTGCTGACTTAATTATCTTATGGTCTTAACTGAGCCTGCAGAAAAAGCACTATATCATGATATACACTGTATGCATAATGCAATACAAAATTAATTTTGATTGATGGAAGATTTCCTCTTATTTTTGTCAGTCTTTTTGCTGTAATTTTTTTCTCCACTTTTTCTCTTTTTCCACTTAAATTTCTCAAACTTTCTCTCTGTGCAAGATGTTTGACAGTGGTGATTCTAGATTCTGTCGGGGCCCTAGGCCAAAATTCATTGGGGGCCCCTCCCTTTCATTGACAAAACTTTGGTTTCCACAGAAATAATGCATGCCACGCTTAGCAGGGCAAGAGAGGGAGTGCTGTCAGATGGGGTCCCCTTAGGGAGGTATCCTACTGTCATTGCAGAATTTGCACATTTTGAGACACTGTTGTGGTTTTAAGTTTGTCGGCCCTTGGGGGGGCCCCTACTAGCCCGGGGCCCCAAGCAGTTGTCTGCCTTGCCTGTTGACAAACAGTGCCTCTGATGTTTGATGATTGTGTTTAAATATCTCAAAGTTTCACTTTTAAGGGGCTGATGTCATCTTTATTTACTTGATCCTGAATTTAAGTTATTTTACTGATTACTGAAAAGCTTTCATTATTTTGCCTACATTTTTAAACTTGATTCTTAACAACGAAAACCGACAGCCGTGACAGCTCTGACTACAAAGGTGGATGCAATAAAAAACAGATCTTACTGATTAATACAGACGTTCAAATCAACAGGTATGCTGTAAACAAAAACAGCTTTGCTTGACAGGCTGCAATCATTTTCTTTTTCACTACAAGTTTCACAAGGGACACTCTAAGGACTGAAAGTGTTGTCACCCTGTTTGACCAATTTGATCAAAACATCAAATTTAAACTCTGTATACAAGACTTGAGCTGTCTTGTTCTATTTTTCCAATCATTCTTGAACAGGGGAGCTTCTATGTTGACCCCCTTTTCAAAATTAACTACTCATCCAAATGACACTACACACACATACAGTACATAAAAAACTTTAAAGCTACTGTGATGAAATGTAGCTCTGTGTCAATCTTGGCCATCCCTGCTTCTGTGGTGCAGCCAACAAGCTGCACCACAGAAGCAATCAATCTTATTCCTGAAGGTCTGAATTGCTTCTTTAGGTGAGAAAGAGGAATCAGTATAAATTTCCGTCTGTTTCATAACCAGCAACGCTTTTAAAACATTCAATAGCCTAGAACAGAGCTATGATTTTTTTGGACTTTTAAAAAAGTTTTGATCCCAGTTTTCTGTCTTTATGTCTATGAAAAGATTTTTGTTTTTCAGTTTGTACGTTCATATTATGTTTTTTTTTTTTCACAAGCTTGTCTCTTTCTGAAATTGCAGAAATAAACAGCTCTCCACTAGAAAAACGTGTTAGAATTCCACTATCCCCACCCTCATCATGTTTTGTGTCTGTAGCGTTTGGGAGGATTTCTTTTTGTTAATAAGAAGGCGGCCACACGATAAATAACATTGAATATCCAATCCTCCTGGTCTAAAAAAAAACAACCTAGAAAACATGGTGTACAGCAAATGGAGAATAATTGCACAATGTATCCCCAAGATGACACAGTGCCATGCAATTCCACCTTACAACAAAAGCTATACAGTAGATCCAGCAGCTGCTATTTTCACAGGGAATCCAGCCATGAAATGTGTTATGGACCGTTATAATGACTTGAGAGGAGTGGACAATGCGGCTGCATTTGATGTAGATAAACATTACAGTTGTGAATACATATAATAGTGTGAAGCACCTGAGTGAGCAAACACTATGTCGTGTTGCAATCGACCTCAATTTCTAGCCTTTTTCTAGCCGCATACTTACATATTTATCAATTCTACCATAAAATATAAACATCTTCCTCTCTTTGAATTGTATCTCCAGTAATATGAATGCCCATTTGTTCCATTGAATTATTAACCTGTGACTTTTTTTCTTAAGATTCTTAACAGAAAGTGGAAGAGTTCTTCATGTTTGTTAGGTAGTAGGACGCTTGCTGTGGTTAGGTTGTATAATAGCAGCATCTTCCTTCTCGAAACACAGCAGAGCATGATGAATCCTCATGGGCTTAGCAGAGCTGTCATGCTTTCTTAACACCTTCATCACAGTTTTTCCTCCCATAGCTACAAGGTATAAATGGGTCACAGGATCATCATATTGCAGGGCTGTACATTTAAATACCTGCACACACGCTGAGAACAAGAATAGGCATTTTTACAAATCTAAATGTGACATGATTAGTGTTTGATAAGACACTGCATCTTTAGAAGTAGAGTTGATGATAATAAGTGTGAAAGACTTCTCAAATCTCTTTCTTCCATGACAAACAAAACAATGTCTGTATCCTGTTTTTATCGATTTAAATTTCCATTTTAAACTCATCAATGTCTCCGATTCCTCTTTCCATCTTCTAGTACAAGCAAGTGGAGCAGTACATGTCCTTCCACAAACTCCCGGCTGACTTCCGACAGAAAATCCATGACTACTATGAGCACAGATACCAGGGCAAGATGTTCGATGAGGAGAGCATCCTTGAGGAGCTTAACGAGCCACTGCGCGAGGTATGAAAACACCCAAAGCATCCCGTATAATGTGCTCATTCACCCTCAAATGCACATTCCCTAACTCTTCAGTGAGTAAGTGGAGTGGAGTAAATTCATTATGGTGCATGGTTAAGGTGTCTTTTTTCATAACCAAGTGGTTAATAGGTCATTCCCAGCCTTTTCATCTACGATTAACTGTTTTAACAAGTTTACTTACTTGGGAGGGAGTCAATTAAGTGTCTCCTGAAGATTACTTAATTAATCTATTAAACATTAATTATTAATGTAATCTTGGGCGGCAACCTAAGAAAACGGTATCTACACTTAAGTGAAGTCCTCCTGCTTCAAATAATGAAGAGAAAAAAATGAGCAGACTCAAAAGAGCTTCATCAAGGTTACTAGAAAAAGCTAACAGATTCAAATACAGTGTTTGCTTCATCTTGATTGGATAGAAATACAATGACCTCTAACCATCACATGTAAAATTGGGATTTCTACTAGTTTGACCCCCAAAACAAGTAAAAGCTTAATCTTCACACATTTATCTGATGGTACTGATGTATGAAATAAGGTAGTTTAAGCGTTTAGCAATGATACAATGCTGAATGTGCTGTAATGTTACAATCCCTTGCTTTATTCCTGGCACCATTCAGGAGATCGTCAACTTCAACTGCCGTAAGCTGGTGGCCTCTATGCCACTGTTTGCCAACGCCGATCCCAACTTCGTGACAGCCATGCTGACCAAACTGAGATTTGAAGTCTTCCAGCCCAGAGACTACATCGTCAGAGAGGGCACCATTGGCAAGAAGATGTACTTCATCCAGCACGGGTCGGTCACCGTCCTCACCAAAGGAAGCATCGGCATGAAGCTAATGGACGGCTCATACTTTGGAGGTAAACTGTCACTTTGGGATCTTAAATTACTTTTCTGTAAATCTGTTCTGCAATCTGGTATTCTATTTTTCATATAGTAACATTTCAGAAGATATCGTCATAAAACTGAATCAGAGAAAATATTAAATATTCTTCACAATAAGAATAAAATAAGAGGATAGAACAGATTTTTTCTATCTTGTAATTTGAGTCTGTTCCATTCTACTCTGTTCTTTTTACTCTGGTTTGTACTCTAGCTCTGTTCTTTAGCAGACATTTAGCAGTCTCAGCAGATAGTAGTTACCGTTTACAGGCATTAAGAATGACAGTATTTAAATAATCAATCTTCTTACTTATCAGTCTCTTGGTCTCACTGATCTTGCATCTCCATTTTGTCTGCTTCATAAAAATAGAGAACTCTGTTCTTATTAACACTTTGAATCTCAACGGAATCCAACCAGTAACATCCCATATATGCATTTATTTGTCTAATTTCAGTTATTGCGTGGAAAACCAAATTAAAGGAAAAAATGAAATGCATTTTGACATATTATGTCTGGTGTTGCCTAACAGCTACTTCTGTTCCACTTTCTCAGAATGTTTTTCCTCTGTGGCTTGATTAGAAACATGTGTGTAGAGGTAGAGGTGTCTCTACTGACTTCCCAACCAATAAACCCAGACAAACATGTACACACACACACACACACACACACACACACACACACACACACACACACGCACACACACACACACACACACACACACACACACACACACTCACACCTGCACACTTATTTCAGTCTTTGGGCTTTAACATCTGGTGTCCTCTGCAGCAGACCATAGCTCTCTGTCAGTGATGTTGATTTGCCAGAAGCCCAGGGTGCCAGCAGAGTGGCGCAGATACATGACACACTGAGGCACATACACATTACACATACCCACAGCCAATTAATAACAGCTAATTAGCACAGCGATGGTGGGGCCATTTGTAATGTCAAACATTGACTGTTCAGAGTCATCCTGCCAACATGGAGAAAACTGCAGGTCTCTCTTCACAAACAAAACTATTAGTGGTTGTAGTTTACAGGGATAGCACAGTTTGTCCACGGTGGCATAGGGAAGTGCCATGTGAATTTGTGGTAACATTTCTGAATTAGTAAAAAAAAAAAGTAGTGTGCGCATATCCAAGCAAAATGCATACAGGTGCAGGACAAAAAAGTACAAACTGCAGAAAAAAGAGAAAGGTCTGCACACTGTTGTAAAAATAAAGTGGCTCATTGGGAGCTGAACTGTGTGCGGACCTTTCTCTTTTTTTCTGCAGTTTAAAATGTCTGAATTGGTAATAAAAAAAAGTAGATAGTAGTGTCAAGCTAGTACTTTTCAATATCCTTTCTAAACTCAAATACACGTTTACGACTTCAATAACATTTTAACATTAGATCCCATATTTGATACGTCAACTTTGTGAGAAGATCTTTATGTACTATCTCTCCCAGTCTGCAGCTCTGCTACGGCATGCTATATAAAGTGTCTAATACTACAGATAGAGTGATATGATGACCAGCAGTCACAGGTTCCTTCTAAGGGGCTATATATAGTGCATCCTAAAGCTTTTAGATTCCATTACACAAGCACAGAACAAAAACACATATATAGTAGTGCGTCTATCTGTACAAGCTATTACTGTATATTAATCTACTGAGGAAATATAAATCCCATATCAGATAGAGAGACAGCATGGTCACAATGAAGGTCTTACTTAAATACCCTGTATAAAATCTCATGTAGTTATAGTACATCCTGTATGTGGGTTTGAGTGTACTGTATGCATCTGTTCCATGGAGACAGTGTGTGTGTGTTTCCAGGGATAGACACACTGATTATGTCTGGCTGCTGACTCCTAGATCCTATCTCTATGGCCCAATGTTCTTTTTTCATTTTTGCCTTGAAGGAATAGATAAACCTTTTTTTGGGGAACTGCGCTTGTTTGTTGTCATGCCATAAAATAAACAAGATACTACTGCTCTCATGTCTGTACACTAACTCTGGAGCCAGAGCCAGCCACCAGTGAACTTAAATCAGTTTAGAGATAAGAAGAAGGAAACAGCTAAGCCTGCTTGTCAATAGCAAAATCAATATATCAGGAGCTCTACTGGTTAAAAAAAAACCTTGTTGCACATTTTTGAGGAGGGAATTTTCATTCTTTTTTTTTTATCATTTACCGTTACAATCTTCTTCAGTTTTCTTTGGCTCTGCAATGATGTCTGTTCCTACAATACTTAGTGAAGACCATGAACAGGAGAAGTTTGTTAGCAAGCCTTCTTGCCTTTAAACCCATAAACTGGTGCTCACTTCTTCAGGGAGATCAATTATGTTTGTAATCTAGTTACATAGTGCATGAGCAGTTGATAAGGCTGGTATTTTAAGGTTTAAAAAAATGAAAATATTATGCTTTTATCAGTAGAAAAAAAACTAAATTGAAAAAAAAAAAGCAGAAATCTCAGTAAGTCACTGACGCCGGCCAAGAAAGCTTCCAGCACATAAACCAAAGTTAAACCAAAGCTTGACATTTTTACATTTCAGTCTAGTGTGCCTTAAGGCTAACTATAGGTAATTATCACAGATAGACCAAGGCAAGTCATTTACCCTTCTCTCGCCTTTAGTCAAAATTAAGCTAACCAGCTAGAGTTTTTTTTTTTTAATTACATTTTTACCCAATAGATATGAAATTTGTATGAATCTTTGTTTCATATGGTAGTGAAAAAGTGAGGACTCTGAGGTGAGAGAAAAAAGTCAGAATTCTAAAAAAAAAAAGTCAGAAACCCCCCCCCCCCCCCCCAAAAAAAAGAAATGTTTCAGTGGCCCTAATCCTCATTTGCACTGTAACTTCTGATTAGAAAATGTTTTTATTTTTTACTGACAATTGAATGTATTCATGTCTAAATTTTTTCTAGTATTTCTTTAATTTACTTTTTATTTTTGCATTATGCAGCAACCGTTTTTTCAGACAGTGTCAGTCCAATCCAGCACATTGGCCCTTTATAGTCTGCATGTTCAGAAAATAGCCTCCTTGGGTTTTTCAGGGTTTTTTTCTCCCTTTCCCAGACAGAGTCAGTGAAGGCGGACCTTTCAGGTAGGGGAAAAGGAGGTCATACGGTTGTCAAGACAACAGTCAGCCCTGGCCCATTGAGGAAAAAAGCTAGAAAGAAGACTATACAGAGGAAAAGGAAGGGGAACATCTGAATGAAATGAAGCATAGCGGCACATCTACAAATATAGAGTGTGCTTCCATCGCACACCTGTCATTGCTTTACTAGTGCTCGAGGAAATACTCTGTTTTACCTTCAGTGGCTCACACTGGCAACACACAACTGCTGCATGCATAAAACATACTTATCAAACATTTGCTCACTGTCGGACGATTTTACAGCCCATAAAATAGTGGAAAGTGAATCTATAAATTAAAACATCGAGACAACTGAAATGAAACAGAAGAGGGGTTCACTTGGAAATATATTTTTCAGATATGGTTTCCAGTGATGTTTAACCTATAGGAGGTTATTTCGTCAGAGTGTGATAGCAGGGGCCGATTAAATAACATCATCATTTTTATAGTAGATTGTCTTATCTGTCTGTGTGTCTAAAATCTAAAAAACACCCTAAAATCTGTCAGTCTGCCATTTTGAAATGTGACCATCTCTATTCGGGTCTTTCTTTCCCTCCAACAGAGATCTGTCTGCTGACCCGTGGCAGACGGACAGCCAGCGTGCAAGCAGACACCTACTGTCGCCTGTACTCACTCTCTGTGGACAATTTCAATGAGGTGCTGGAGGAGTATCCCATGATGAGGAGGGCCTTTGAAACGGTTGCCATCGACAGATTGGACAGGATAGGTAAGACTGCCACGTGAATTGACAGAAAACTCCACCAATTACCTTTACTTGATTCATGTATGTTATACTAATACTGTAATACTGAATTATCATTTATTATAACCAGTCTGTTAGGATGTTAAAACTAGACCTTTGTATAACGGTCCCAAAGATTTTGTCTGGTTTGATTTTACACACACTTAGAACATTGTTTTATTCTGACCTTATGTCTCCAGTTTGATGATTTGAAATAAGGTCAGATTCATTTGTCTACAAAACAGGCAAATACATACAGATATCTGATGTCCTTAATTATTTAAGAGTCTTTTTTTCAAATTGTTTGAATACGAGCATATCCAAACCATGACACCATGGAGATTCAGATTCACTCTCTAACAATAACAAGTCATCAAGTCTCTGTCCAGTCAACATGTTCATGCATTTTAAGCTCTTTATTGTTTGCAGAGCAAAACATAAGCTTCCATCCTGACTTAGCTTATTAAATGTGTCTTGGAGATTTATTCCAAGAAAATAAACATTATGCCTTACTGTTAAAATACAAAGGTATGGTTTCTTCATAAGCGTAAGTCTCCGTCATAAGATAAAATGAAGTGTAAGGAAAATGTATTCATTCATTAGCATGATGTCTCTGTCAAAACACAGCGGTAACTGACAGCTGTGATGTACTGTTTGAATTATCCTAGCAGTGGCAGTGTGTGGAGGAAAAGAGTAGTGGCTGAAAATGTATTCATGGCTGAGAATCATTCATTATGTCTGTTCAATGTAAATCTCTCTAGGTGGATTCATGTCACTTAGCAAAATTGTTGTTTGACATATTAACCCTTAGAAATAAGGTGACAAAAGCTCTTGGGAAAGATTGCTCTTTGTTTTCTCTGTACCTCCTCTAGATTAACCCTCACAATTTAATGATTATTTGAAATGACTGCTCATTAGAGAACTTTTTTTGGGTTAACCAAAGCACCCACACAAACATGCACAGAGAATAATTTGCCTTTGCAAAGCCTTGGGAACCGTTAGTGAGTGAATAGACATTTTTGTACACAATGCAAATACCTTTCCCTTCTCAACATGCCCCCCCACCCAAGGTCAGCAGTGCTATCATCATCCGTGACATGACTACACTTCACATGTTTACAAAATACCCACATCCACCACCTGAAAAGTGTTGCCATGGCAGCCAGATCCCACACATGAACAGCCTTCAGTCAGTAAGCTCACATACTTGGAAGAAGTCTAAGGCGACCTAACCTCCAACCAAATTGTTCCACTCAAATGTATGCACTTGATAAATGTTAATCAATAATAACATTTCTTCATGGCTTATCTAAAATATACAGATGCAGAACAAAATCCATGGTAAGAATATAAAATGTTAATAATGACTGATAAATTATGTCACAAGCTTTGATGACAGTTTTTGCCTTTATATTTATGTAGGAAAAAGAGCATGCTGGCAAGCAGAAAATATTAATGCAGCTTCATTACATTTACATTTATTAGTACAGCGGTCGCAGTATAGAAACGTCATCAACCCTGCCCATTCACTCAAGGTTCATTTTCCAGAATAGCACCTGCTGTGTTAACACATCTGCTCATCCTGACTTCACTTTACACTCGAGGGCTGGCAGGAAAAAGTAGGGGTAGTTGCTGGTAACAGTCTGGATAAAATTGGGGTAAAAAAAACTGGGTGTTTGAGTTCACACATGCAGCTCACCTCTAAATTGCATTCAAGAGTGCAGTGCATGTGGGGCTCAAGATTGACATAACTATGATGATGCCATGCAAATGATTCTATGGGAGGAGTGGTGGTGGGTAGGCACAGGCTGCAGCTCAGTGAATGGCTATTCCTCCTCCTCGTTGCACACTCTGACAAAGGACCTCATCATCAACTGTTATTGTTTGACAGATACCTACCGTGCACGATTCTAGGGGCACAGGAGTTACCACAGTTTTGATCTGCCTCCACCTATTCTTTCCTTAAGATCAACGGTTGCCTGTGTTGAGTAGAACAAGTTCATAACCAGCCTTTTGGAACTCTTAGTAAAATGGTGTGTAAGACAGGCTGTTAGGCTGACTTAGAGCCTGTCTTCCTTGCCAACTTCCTTGAATACATGCTGCATCAAAGAACCAGTCTGACTGTCTATGACTGAAGTGCACAAGAGCAATATTTACCACTCGAGTTGCCCACAGGCACATGCATACTTCTCCTTCATCCCCAAGGGAAAGCATATGGTAGAGCATCTGGATTCTGCTAAGAAGGCCATCAAGCAGCTGAAATCTTCTCTTAGGGTCCCAACCTTCTTATCCAGCAGTGAGCAAAGGCTGACTGGCCTTTAGCATCATCATCAACATCAATTAGCATCATCTCCATCATCGTTATCATTATCACATTGGCTGCTTCAGACAGAGAAGCACTTGCTCTGCCACCTCACAACAGGAGTAGAAGTCCCCTTGACACTGAATATCAGAAACATAAAATGCATTGGTTTTCAATTATAATTTAAGAGCTCTCTACAGCAGTCAGTAAGAAAAAAAGCTCAGTTATGTGTTTATGTTGTCACAGTGTTGTCACAGAGCTGAGATGGTGATATATCTATTTGGCTTCAAATCAGTTGCCCATCGACTTCTGAATTTGTGGCAATTGCACACATGGTGCATCCTGCTGTGGTGTGAACTGCTAATGCTTGATCGAGTGTGCTGTCATTGCCAAGAGTTCACTTTCCTGCACTGATAAGAGTAAATTACACATCTAGACCTGTAACCAGGCAGCACATGTTGGGCGACTGATGGTCAGTGTTAGTGAAGGTTGTTTCTCAATTGGAAGGTTGGCGGTTAAATCCCATCTACTGCGGTTCACATGTTGAGGAAGTCCTTGGGCAAGTCACAGGATCCTAAACTGAATGTGTGATTAGTTAATACTGATATACACTTTAAATACCATTCTCTGTCATCAGTGTATGAGTGGGGGAATGTGACATGTCAACGTTTTTTGGGTGGTCAGGAGACTAGAAAAGCACTATGTCTGTACAGCCCATTTACCATTTATCTCCATTTACATACAGCTTTTCACTGAAGCACAGTATATATTGCAATTGACAGAAAACTTTCCAAGGATGGAACTTTGACAACTTCCTGTAATACATGTATATTTGACATGTTGTCAGTACTTAAGTAAAAGTGGAGCTGAGCTGAACAACCACACAGATCTGATCAAATACAGGTAATAGACCCATAGAATAAGAGCACAAATAAGTTCTGAGTTGACTGCAAAAAACACTGGCTAGCAAAC